>NC_045965.1:62450632-62548132 GCF_010909765.2 Amblyraja radiata | reverse complement strand
CGGCTCATTTGTGTGTGGCCGGCTCCCGGGAAAGATTCCGGAGCCTGGGCCCAATGAGCAATTCCGACGGAGCGGGGGTGAGCTCTGTCGGAATCGTTTCGGGCACACGCCTCTCCTCGACACCCACCGTGACAGGGTGAGGACCGCCCCCCCCGCCCCCCCCCCCCGCCCCCCCCTCACAGTTACAGCACCCCCCTCTCCCTGAGGAGCAGCGCGCTGGCTGAAGGTGACCAGATTCCTAACTCTTAAGACATCACGGCACAAGCTGGGCAGATCCGGTGTGGCAGGTCGAATGACGCCCGCCACCGGGAGCCGCGAACACCCCACTAGGCCACGGCCCTGGCGGGAAAATAATGTGGCCAGAGTGAGCCATCTAGGAGGGTGCTCTGTGTACACGTACCTCCTCAGGGTCCTGAGACGGAGAGCCGCCACCTGGGTACGTGTGGTCAATACTGTATCTCGACCAACATCAGTGAAAGGTCAGTAAAACATCAGTAAAAGTCCGAAAAAGGGTCCCGACCCGAAGCGTCACCTATCCATTTTCTCCAGAGATGCTGCCTGGCCCGCTGAGTTACTCCAGCACTTGGTATTTATTTTTTTTGAGGTTGCACAGAGGCACCGAGCTGGAGTTGCTGCCTTACAGAGCAAGAGGCCCGGGTTTGATCCTGACTATGGGTGCTGTCAGTAAGGAGTTTGTACGTTTTCTCCGTGACTGCGTGGGTTTTCTCCGGGTGCTCCGGTTTCATCCCACACTCCAAAGACATTGAGGTTTGTAGATTAAATTGTAAAATTGGCTCTAGTGTGTAGGATAGTGCTAATGCACGGGGAGATCGCTGGTCGGCACGGATACGCTGGGCTGAAGAGCCTGTTTCCCCACGTTATCTCTAAAGTCTGCAGTAAAGTCTTCAGAAAAAGATTATCTGGCCACGAGCCCCTTACAGTTGTGGTAGCTTGCTCTGGTTCTAATAACACAGTGGAAACATAGAAAACATAAAAATAGGTGCAGGAGTAGACCATTCGTCCCTTCGAGCCTGCACCGCCATTCAACATGATCATGGCTGATCATCCAAAATCAGTACCCTGTTCCTGCTTTTTCCCCATATCCCTTGGTTCCGTTAGCCCTAAGAGCTAAATCTAACTCTCTCTTGAAAACATCCAGTGAATTGGCCTCCACTGCCTTCAGTGGCAGAGAATTCCACAGATTCACAACACTCTGTGTGAAAAATGTTTTCCTCATCTCAGTCCTAAATGACCTACACCTTATTATTAAACCGTGACCCCTGGTTCTGGACTCCCCCAACATCCGGAACATTTTTCCTGCATCTAGCCTGTCCAATCCTTTAAGAACTTTAAATGTTTTTATAATATACCCTCTCATCCTTCTAAATTCCAGTGAATACAAGCCCAGTCGACCCATTCTTTCATCATATGCCAGTCCCGTCATTCAGGGAATGAACCTGGTGAACTTACGCTGCACTCTCCTTCCTCAAATTAGGAGACCAAAACTGCACACAATACTCCAGTTGTGGTCTCACCAGGGCCCTGTACAACTGCAGTAGGAACTCCTTGCTCCTAAACTCAAATCCTCTTGCAATGAAGGCCAACATGCCATTAGCTTTCTTCACTGCCTGCTGTACCTGCATGCCTACTTTCAGTGACTGATTTACAAGCACACCCAGATCTCGTTGCATCTCCCCTTCTACTAATCTGACACCATTCAGATAATAATATGCCTTCCTGTTCTTGCCACCAAATTGGATAACCTCACATTTATCCACATTATACTGCATCTGCCATGCTTCTGCCCACTCACCCAACCCATCCAAGTCACCCTGCAGCCTCATAGCATCCTCCTCGCAGCTCACACTGCCACCTAGCTTTGTGTCATCCGCAAACATGGAGTGTCACATTTAATTCCCTCGTCTAAATCGTTAATATATATTGTAAACAACTGGGGTCCCCTGCGGCACTCCACTCGTCACTGCCTGCCATTCTGAAAAAGACCCATTAATTCCTACTCTTTGCTTCCTGTCTGCCAACCAGGTCTCTATCAATGTCAGTACCCTACCCCCAATACCATGTGCTCTAATTTTGTACACTAATCTCTTGTGTGAGACCTTGTCAAAGGCTTTTTGAACGTCCAGATACACCACATCCATTGGCTCTCCCTTATCCATTCTACTTGTTACATCCTCAAAAAATTCCAGCAGAATAGTCAAGCATGATTTCCCCTTCATAAATCCTTCATAAAAGTCGAGAGAACATTGGAAAATGATCACCAATGCATCCACGATTTCTGGGGCCACCTCCTTGAGTACTCTGGGATGCAGACCATCAGGCCCTGGGGATTTATCTGCCTTCAGTCCCAACAGTTTACCTAATACAATTTCCTGACTAATGTGGATTCCCTTCAGTTCCTCCCTCCTACTAGATTCTCAGTCCACTAGTATTTCTGGGAGATTGTGTCTTCCTTAGTGAAGGCAGAACCAAAGCACACGTATAACTGTTCTGCCATTTCTTTGTGTTCCATTGTAAATTCATCTGTCTCTGATTGTAAAGAACCTACATTTGTCTTCAATAATATTTTCTTTTTTACAAATCTGAAGAAGCTTTTACAGTCAGTTTTTATATTCCCCACAAGCTTTCTTTCATGCTCTTTATTTCCCCCTCTTAATTAACCCCTTTGTCCTCCTAAAATGTTTTCAGTCCTCCGGCCAATGCTTCCTCTGGCCAATTTATATGCCTTTTCCTTGGATTTAACACTATCCTTGATTTCCCTTGATAGCCACGCCTTCCCCGTTTTATTTTTTCGCCAAACAGGGATGAACAATATTTGGAGTTCATCCATACGGTCTTTAAATCTTTGCCAATGCATCTCCACCGCCAACCCTTTAATCATTCCAGGAAATCCTCCTCCTCAGCACTGCTGCCAATTTGGTTGGCCCAATCTATATGTAGATTAAAGTCACCCATGATAACTGTTGTACCTTTGAATAGAATAGAATAGAATAGAATAGTTTCTTTATTGTCATTGTAACATGAACCATGTACAACAAAATTGTAAAATGTCAGCCAGTCAGTGCACCATTCAAACATTTCTAAAAGCTAACGATACATACAAGGTAAAATATTTAAAAAAAGATAAACAACTAAAATAAATATCATGAAAATAGCACGCATAAACACCCAGCCCTACATCCTTCTGTCGATTTCACAGTCTCTTAGTATGTATCGCCCCTGCGTTCCTTGGCGGCTACATTTAGTGCCTTTATAGCAGTGGGGTAAAAACTGTTTTTAAGTCTGTTTGTCCTTGTCCTTGTAGATCTGTACCGTCTGCCTGACGGTAACAGTTCAAACAGGGAGTGTCCGGGGTGGGAAATGTCCTTTATTGCTACACGCATCCCTAATTTCCTGCTTGATGCTATCCCCAACCTCCCTACTGCTGTTTGGTGATCTGTATACAACTCCAACAAGTGTTTTCTGCCCTTGGCTATGTCGCAGTTCTACCCATACTGATTCTGCAGCATCCAAGCTAATGTCTCTCCTTGCTATTGCATTAATCTCTTTAACCAGCAACACCCCCCCACCTCCTCTTCCTTTCTGTCTCTCCTTCCTGAATATTGAATACCTCTGCATGTTTAGCTCCCAGCCTTGGTCACCCTGGAGCCATGTCTCCGTAATTCCAACTATATCGTATTCCTTAACTACTAACTGCGCATTCAATTCATCCACCTTATTACGAATGCTCCTCGCATTAAGGCACAAAGCTTTCAGGTTTGTTTTTCTTATCTCCCTTCTACCTTTTGCTTCTGTGCTCCTTTTATGGCCCTCTGTCTCCTTCCATTGGGTCCCATCCCCCTGCCCTGTAAGTTGGGACCTCTATTGTTTATGATATATTTTTATAAATGATCTTGATAAAAAATGTAATTGGTCCAATTACTAAGTTTTCAAAGTACAGGAAAATTGGTAGAGTTATTTGAGTCACAGAGTCATAGAGTGATACAGTGGTAACAGGCCCTTCGGCCCAATTTGCCCCTGTTTAGTGTTTAGTGTTTAGAAAACTTTAGTGGGTACAGAGTAGTCAGGCTAGCACTTAGTTCCAAGACATCTCCCACAGTCAGGGCATTCTCAGTATGATATTATTAGATTAGAACAAGACCGATTCTGCTGCATGTTCTCCCCTGATTTTGCTCCTGGATAGCCTGCTAATGTTAAATGTATATCCCCACCTCACTGCTCACAAGGTTTGCGGTTGTATGACTCTATGACTCCCCGATTTCCACAGTGGGATACGCAACGTTTAGAGGGCCAGGAAACATCATCCTCTATAAAACAGCGCCATGGGACTATTTTGACCACATGAGATGGTGGATGAGGACTTGACCTCTCATCTCGAGATGGCATCTCAAACATGCCCTGCACTTCAAAAGGACACAAAGTGCTGGAGTAACTCAGCGGGTCAGGCAGCAACTCTGGAGAACTTGGACAGACTTCAGACTTTTGAGATAGAGCACGGAAACAGGCCCTTCGGCCCACCAAGTCCGTGCCGACCCCACACACGAGGGACAATTTTTTCCATTTTTACTGAAGCTAATTAACCTTCAAACCTGTCCGTCTTTGGAGTGTGGGAGGAAACCGGAGCACCCCTGGTCAGGATGGAACCCGGGTCTTTGGCACAGTGAGCCAGCGACTCTACCATTGCACCACCGTGCCATCCCAGTACTGACCTTCCATTTACCTCACCTGAAGCCCTAGAACTATCTTCAATTGGACTTTATCTTGTGCTCATGTCCCATCTCCCAACCCACAACAGGGCGGGAGCAAGTCATTCTTAATCCCAAGGGATTCTCCCAAAGGTAGAGCACTTGAGCAAAAATGATTCTAGGAATGAGCGGGTGAGTATATGATGAGCGCCTGACGGCACTGGGCCTGTACTCGCTGGAGTTTAGAAGGTTGAGGGGGAACCTCAGTGAAACGTACAGAATAATGAAAATCCTGGATAGAGTGGATGTGGAGAGGATGTTTCCACTGGTGGGAGAGTCTAGGACCAGAGGTCACAGCCTCAGAATTAAAGGCTGCTCTTTTAGAAAGGTGAGGAGGAACTTCTTTAGTTAATCTGTGGAACTAATTGCCACAGAGGGCTGTGGAGGCCAAATTAGTGGATATTTTTAATGCAGAGATAGACAAATTCTTGATTAGAGCGGGTGTCAAGGGTTATGGGGAGAAGGCAGGAGAATGGGATTAGGAGGCAGAGATCAGCCACAATTTAATGGCGGTGGACTCGATGGGCCGAATGGCCTAATTCTACTCCTATAACTCGTGAGCTTGTGAACGGTAGACACAACTGGGGCCCAATAGTAGAGAGAGCTGGGGTGTGGCGTTCCGCGGTGTGCCTCTTTGTGTTCAGGCTCTGGGGTATAACTTGAATCCATCATCTTCAGACACGCAGGTGAATGGAACAATAAACCACCAGCCTTTTTGATTCAGCCTAACATAATAAGACTGGTTGGTATACATTACTCGAGGACTGGGCCATGTGGTAGCGCTATTTCCACAAGCAAGGTGGTTTTCCTTACAATAAATCAACCACTTCCATGCCATTCTACACAAGTGTTCCCTGATGCAACCTCCACATCTGACTGGATTTATTGAATCTAATTTCTACTGCTCTGCAGAGTTTGCATTGAGGATCACACGGGTGGCACGAGGGCGCCGCGGGTAGAGTTGCTGCCTTACAGCGCCAGGGTCCCGGGCACGATCCTGACTGTGCAGGTACTGTCCGTACGGAGTTTCTACGTTGTCCCCGAGACCGTTTGGGTTTTCTCCGGGTGCTCCGGTTTACTTCCGCATTCCAAAGATGTACAGGTTTGTGGGTTCATTGGCTTTGGTAAATTGCCGCTAGTGTGTAGATTGGTGTTGGTGTACAGGGCGATCACTGGTCGGCACAGACTCGGTGGGCCGAAGGGCCTGTTTCTACTCTGTATCTCTAAAGTCCTAAAGTGCATTTTTATAGTTCTCAGCATTGTGGTGCATCAGCTCCAGAGACAAAGTTCTCAAATTGCAGAATGATCTGTGTTGGAATGGTCAGACTCATCATGCAACGGTGAAAGCAACTTTCTGAGGCGCAACTTTCATAATTGTTCAACTTCTGTCAAGGAGAAGCTGTACTTCACCCTCGTTAGACCTCATTTGGACTACGCAGTTGCAGCATGGGACCCATACACAAATAAAAACATTTCTTCCATCGAACGTGTCCAAAGACAGGACGCTCGATTTGTTACTAACACCTATGAGAGAGAAGCGAGTGTCACCAAACTTCTGAATTCTCTGGGGTGGAACCCTCTCCAAGACATTTTTACAAAATGTTAAATGGTCAGCTCGACATAGATTACAAGACCTACTCCAAACCCAAACCAATTAGGAGCAGACGAGGGCATTCGATCCAATTTGTGATCCCAGGTACAAAGACAGATGTGTACAGCAATTCGTTCTTCCCCCGCACAATTAAAGCATGGAATAATCTCCACCCAACTATAGTTACCCAACCGGATGCAACTAAATTTAAAGTAGCTCTTTCTTCCCAATAACCCTTTCTGGCTTAATCCCTCCCTTCACCACCTCCAGTTTAAATTCCAGTTGGAATATTTTGGAGGACCAAGAAACCAAAAACCAAGAATGGGGCAGAGGTGAATCAGACAGAAACCTGATGACAAGGGTTGCTAACAGTCCCGTATTAGCCGGGACATCCCGTATATTGGGCTAAATTGGTTTGTCCCATACGGACAAACTGCCCTTGTCCCGTATTTGACCGCTACTACTAGGGTCGAGGGGACTGTCGGGTCGGAGCGCCGCGTCCGGCCCCGCCTCACCCGGCCCGACGTAGTGCAGCCCATGGAAAAGGATTTGAGTATAGGAGCAGGGAGGTTCTACTGCAGTTGTACGGGGTCTTGGTGAGACCACACCTGGAGTATTGCGTACAGTTTTGGTCTCCTAATCTGAGGAAAGACATTCTTGCCATAGAGGGAGTACAGAGAAGGTTCACCAGACTGATTCCTGGGATGGCAGGACTTTCATATGAAGAAAGACTGGATAGACTCGGCTTGTACACGCTGGAATTCAGAAGATTGAGGGGGGATCTTATAGAAACTTACAAAATTCTTAAGGGGTTGGACAGGCTAGATGCAGGAAGATTATTCCCGATGTTGGGGAAGTCCAGGACAAGGGGTCACAGTTTAAGGATAAGGGGGAAGTCTTTTAGGACCGAGATGAGAAAATCATTTTTTACACAGAGAGTGGTGAATCTGTGGAATTCTCTGCCACAGAAGGTAGTTGAGGCCAGTTCATTGGCTATATTTAAGAGGGAGTTAGATGTGGCCCTTGTGGCTAAAGGGATCAGGGGGTATGGAGAGAAGGCAGGGATGGGATACTGAGTTGGATGATCAGCCATGATCATATCGAATGGCGGTGCAGGCTCGAAGGGCCGAATGGCCTACTCCTGCACCTATTTTCTATGTTTCTATGGAGTGCAGCAGCAGCAGCAGCAGCAGCGACTCGCCCGTGGCCCCGTCAGTCGGCAGCCCGGCCAGCTGTCCGACCTTCGGACCTTCGCTTACCGCCGACACCACCACCACCACTTCTCACGGCCGATCATCGGTTCGTGAGTTGGATGGGGTGCCGGACTTTGTGTTCGACCCGGGTCAAAACTCCTCAGCTGGCCCGCCAGCTGGGCTTTGCGTGCAGTCCAGCACCCGGGCCAACTCATCATTCACCCAGCCACGGCCGAGTCGGTCAACGAATTGCCGTCGGGAATTTGTCCCGTATTTTGACCTTTCGTCCCTTATTTGGGAGTGAGAAGGTTGGCAACCCTAGTGATAACAGAGGGGACGAAGCTGTTTCTGAGTCTGGTGGTTCGTGCTTTCAAACTTCTGCTTTCAACCTTCTGCAGGATAGGAGCGGGGAGACAGAATGACCGGGGGTGGAACAAGTCTTTGATGACGTTGGCTGCTTTTCCATGGCTGCGTGAAGTGTAGATGGAGTCAATGGTGGGGAATCTGAGGTCTGCGGTGGTCTGGGCCACATCTACAAAGTCTCCTGTATCTACTATACTCAGCTGATATTTTTATCATCAGCCTGACTGTTAAAATAACAAAGCATATCAATGTAAATTATATCATGTGTTTTTAATTTCAAATGATCATTTAATCAGTACAAGGATGAACATTTGCAAAGCAGAACATCCAAGGCGACAGACCAAGGCTGGGAAATGGGAGCTTTGAAAATCGTTTCATTTTTGGTCGACATGAAAATAGATAACAGACAATAGACGCAGGAGTCGGCCATTCGGCCCTTTGAGCCAGCACTGCCATTCACTGTGATCATGGCTGATCATCCCCAATCAGTACCCCGTTCCTGCCTTCTCCCCATATCCCCTGACTCCGCTATCTTTAAGAGCCCTATCTAGCCCTCTCTTGAAAGTATCCGGAGAACCGGCCTCCAAAGGGGCAACACAGTGGCCCGGCAGCTGTGGAGTTGCTGCCTCACAGCGCAACAGAACCCGGTTCAATCCTGACCTCGGGTGCTGCCTGTGAGGAGTTTGCACATTCTCCCTTTGACCGCTTGGGTTTCCTCTGGGTGCTCCGGTTTCCTCCCACATCCCAAAGACGTGCAGGTTTGGCCCTCTGTAAAATTGCCCTGGTGTGCAGGGAGTGGATGAGAAAGTGGGATAAGGTACAACTAGTGTGAACGGGTGATCGCTGGTCAGCATCAACTCGATGGGCTGAAGGGCCTCGTTCTATGTGGCATTTTTCAATTCAATTCAATTCGATCCAAATATCCGTAAAGCAGTCCCACTGTGTAAGTGTGTTCATGATGTATTTTGCTCATTCATGTTACCATTTATGGTCAGGTCGGGGGGAGTCCCCCCCCCCCCAGCCAGGGGTACCATGTAATCCCGTGCTACCCGATCCATGGTCGGATAGTCAGCGACTAAACCGTCTCCCCCACCTGGTTTGCCAGGTGAGGAGGAGGCTGTGGACCCCCAGCAGGACCAAAAACAAGACCTGTCAAAGAGCGGATGAGCTCCTAGCGAGCCAACGGCCATCCACACTTCAGTAGAAGTTGCGATCACTGTCGTACGCGGCATTGTAAGGAACGATGATAAAGCACACACACACACACACCAACATCCTATACTTCCAGCGGCGGAAGTCCGCAGGAACTGGAGGACGGAGATGTGTGGTGCGTCCGTCACCGTTCCCGTGGGAAACCAGCGCCACTGCGTCGCTAATGTTATCAACAGTGATGAATGAATGATGAATGTTACATGGGCTTGACCAGCGCATGCATTTACAGTATAGTTCCTCCCACCTGGCCTGAGGGCAATTCAGAGAAAATCTATTTTTTGTTAATGATTTTATAATAATAATAATAATAATAAAGAATCTCATGCAATGTTGTTTCACTTGGCCAGTTTCAATCACGACTGATTTTTCCAGAAGTTCCATATTTTCAAAAGCAAATCACGAATAGTTAGGTATTAATTTTGTTCATCATCATCATCGTCGGTCACTCGAAACGAGTATGACTGTCCTCTCCTGAGGACGCCTGTGCGTGACTTTGTTTAACGTGGGGAGACTGGTGCACAGACAGCCACCACCACGGTCCTTGACAGATCTGGGTCAGGATCCAGTGGCATGGAGTCCAAGACGACCGGAGACCCTTTTCTGCTGCAGCCTTCATCCATCCGCCTTCCCAGCCGTTGTAAAGTCAGCCATCATCCTACGTTGAGGGTACACAAAATTGCTGGAGGAACTCAGCGGGTGCAGCAGCATCTATGGAGCGAAGGAAATAGGCGACGTTTCGGGCCGAAACCCTTCTTCAGACTGATGGGGGGTGGGGAAAGAAAGAAGGAAAAAGGGAGGAGGAGGAGCCCGAGGGCTGGCGGATGGGAGGGTGGGAGGAGACAGCTAGAGGGTGAAGGAAGGGGAGGGGACAGCACAGGCTAGCCAAATTGGGGGAATTCAATGTTGATGCCATAAGGGCGCAAGGACCCCAGACGGAATATGAGGTGCTGTTCCTCCAATTTCCGCTGTTGCTCACTCTGGCAATGGAGGAGACCCAGGACAGAGAGGTCGGATTGGGAATGGGAGGGGGAGTTGAAGTGCTGAGCCACCGGGAGGTCATGTAGGTTAAGGCGGACTGAGCGGAGGTGTTCGGCGAAACGGTCGCCCAACCTACGCTTGGTCTCACCGATGTAAATTAGCTGACATCTAGAGCAGCGGATGCAGTAGATGAGGTTGGAGGAGATACAGGTGAACCTTTGTCGCACCTGGAACGACTGCTTGGGACCTTGAATGGAGTCGAGGGGGGAGGTGAAGGGACAGGTGTTGCATTTCTTGCGGTTGCAACGGAAAGTGCCCGGGGAGGGGGTGGTGCGGGAGGGAAGGGAAGAATTGACGAGGGAGTTGCGGAGGGAGCGGTCTTTGCGGAAGGCAGACATAGGGGGAGATGGGAAGATGTGGCGAGTGGTGGGGTCACGTTGGAGGTGGCGGAAATGGCGGAGGATTATGTATCCTACGTTGAGGTCTTGGTTGGATTGCTCTTTGTCAGGGACCTCCCCCTTGACCTTACTGCCATGGGTGGCCCAACCAGGAGCATAGCTCCAGACGGCATCGCTCTCAGGATCTCAGGACAAACACAAGCTTCTCCACCACGACATGGTGACAATCCAATTGTAACAATGATATGTAACTATAAGGTCATAGGGTCATAAGTGATAGGAGCAGAATTAGGCCATTCGGCCTGTCGAGTCTGCTCCGCCATTCAATCATGGCTGATCTATCTCTCTCTCCTAACCACATTCTCCTGCCTTCTCCCCATAACCCCTGACACCCGTACTAATCAAGAATCTGTCATTCTCTGCCTTAAAAATATCCATTGACTTGGCCTCCACAGACTTCTGTGGCAATGAATTCCACAGATTCACCACCCTCTGACTAAGGAAATTCCTCCTCATCTCCTTCCCAAAGGAACATCCTTTAATTCTGAGGCTATGACCTCGAGTCCTAGACTCTCCCATTAGTGGAAACTTCCTCTCCACATCCACTCTATCCAGGCCTTTCACTATTCATTGTATTTACTTTGCACTAATCATTGTAATTATAAATAATATTCCATTATTAAATGCATGCATTCATCACCAACTTGATCCAACATTGACTTTCTTATTAAGAAATAATTCACTTAGAATATATAGCACTTTGGAATGAAGGGTAAAGCGGGTGAGAATAAAGTGGCATGAAATTTTTAGATATTTCAAATAAATCACCTTTTAAAAAGCATAGAGAAATGTATATAATGTTATAACATGAGCTAGTATAATGAATAGAAACATAGAAAATAATTGCAGGAGTAGGCCATTTGGCCCTTCGAGCCAGCACATGATCATCCAAAATCAGTACCCTGTTCCTGCGTTCTCCCCATATCCCTTGATTCCTTTCGCCTTAAGAGCTAAATCTACTTCCGAATACAGAGAATTATACTGAGAAAATAATTTATTTAGACTATATAGCACTTTGGAATGTTTAGTTTAGTTTAGTTTTAGTTTATTGTCACGGGTGCCGAGGTACAGTGAAAAGCTTTTGTTGCGTGCTAACCAGTCAGCGGAAAGACAATACATGATTACAATCGAGCCATGTGCAGTGTACACATACAAGGTAAAGGGAATAACGTTTAGTGCAAGGTAAAGCCAGTAAGGTCCGATCAAAGATAGTCGGGAGGGTCTCCAGTGAGGTAGATAGTAGTTCGGGACTGCTCTGGGACAAGTGTGCTATGTTATATAACTAGCTCGTATTATGAATGGTTGATGTAAGAGTACAATTCTATAAAATTAGCTGATATTATGAATAACAACAGAATTGATTTATTTAGACAATATAGCACTTTGGAATGAACGATAAAGTGCGTGAGAAAAGTATACAATTTTAAATGTGTGCTAATATTATTAATATTAGCACATAATATAATGCATAACGGACTACATCAACTTCTGTAGGGATGTTGTTGTGCCAGTAAGAACTGTTTGTTGCTTTCCCAATAACAAACCTTGGATTACAAGCAACATCAAGAGCCTCCTAAACGAGAAAAAGGAGGCTTTCAAGGTTGGTGATCGGGAAAAAATCAAGAGGGTACAGCACCACTTGAAAACGAGTTTGAAGCAGGCAAAAGGGGACTATAAAACGAAGCTGGAGAAGAAACTGCAGTACAACAACATCAAAGAGGTGTGGAGAGGAATGAAGACCATCACTGGCTTCAAGGAGAAGAGAAGCCAGCCGTCAGGAGACGTGGACAAGGCCAATGAGTTTAACCTGTTCTATAACAGGTTTGATCTGGTATCCCCTCCCTCCTCTACAGGTGCAGCCTCTCCCCCACCATCACCTCCACGAGGCAGCCCCCCCAACACCACAGCTGCAGCACCTCCTATGCCGGCATCTCCTCAACTGTTCTTCACGGCGGACGAGGTGAGAGCTGAGCTGAGAAAGTTGCGCCCTGGTAAAGCAGCTGGCCCTGATGGTGTATGTCCCAGGCTACTAAAAGACTGTGCGGCTCAGCTGGCGGAGCCGCTCCAGACCATTTTCAACCTGAGCCTCCAGTCAGGGAGGGTACCAGGTCTGTGGAAAACATCATGTCTCGTGCCGGTTCCCAAAGCAGGGTGGCCGACCGAGATCAACGACTACAGACCGGTGGCCCTTACATCCCATATCATGAAAACAATGGAGCGGCTACTCATTCGTCTCCTGAGACCACAAGTCCAGCACGCACTCGACCCACTACAGTTTGCATACCAGGAGAACATTGGGGTGGATGACGCAGTCCTCTACATGCTGCACCGGATCTACTCCTTTTTGGACAAACCCGGTGGCTATGTGAGGATTATGTTCTTCGACTTTTCAAGTGCGTTCAACACCATCCAACCCCTGATTCTGAATGACAAGCTTAAGAAGATGGGGGTGGATTCCACATTTATCTCCTGGATATACGACTACCTGACGGGTCGACCACAGTTTGTCAAGCTGGGGGACAGTGTGTCTGGCACAGTGGTGTGCAATGTTGGAGCCCCACAGGGAACGGTTCTGGCCCCGTTCCTCTTCACCCTGTATACAGCAGACTTTAACTATAAGTCTGACACATGCCACGTACAGAAATACTCAGATGATACGGCGATTGTGGCATGTGTAAGGAACGGGCAGGAGGAGGAATACAGGAACTTGACCAGTGCCTTTTGTGCCTGGAGTGAAGAGAACTGTCTCACCCTGAACACAACTAAGACTAAAGAGATGGTGGTTAACTTTGGCAGGTCCAAGCTCCCCCTTCAGCCGGTCAACGCTGCAGGGGCTGACATTGAGGTGGTGCAGACATATAAATACCTTGGAGTGCACCTTGACAACAAACTGGACTGGTCTGTCAACTCTGACTCCCTCTACAAAAAAGGCCAGAGCAGACTCTTTTTCCTCAGAAGGCTCAAATCCTTCAATGTGTGTAAGGATATGCTGCACATGTTTTACAACACAGTGGTCGCAAGTGTTATTTTCTACGCTGTTGTCTGCTGGGGCAACAGCATTAGTGCAAAAAACAATAGGAAGCTGGTCAAACTGGTTAAACGAGCTAGCTTAGTGCTGGAGGGGAGAGTAGACTCTGGGATGGATGTGCTTGAGAGGCGTATGAGGCACAAGGTGCAGGTCATCCTGAAAAACCCCGGGCATCCCCTCCATGTAATTCTGGAGAGTCAAAAGAGTACTCGGAACAACAACCGGCTCCTCTCCCTGCCCTGTAGAACGGAGCGGTTCAGGAGATCCTTCACCCCTGCAGCCATTAGATTTTATAATTCGGACCGCTAGGCTGTAGGGGGATGCATTTTGCAATTATTAATGTTTAACTGTTAATTATTGGTCTTTTAAAGTATTTATTGCTCTCAGGTAGTGTCCACATTGTATTCTATGTATTTTCTGTCTGCGTTCGTTTTGAATCTGTGGGTTTGTTGGTTGGGAGCTTCTGGACATCTGAATTTCCCTGAGGGGATCGATAAAGTATTTATTATTATTATTATTATTATTATTAATTAATTGGTGCAGGGGAGCAAATTTGTCAAATTATCTAATGTTATGAATAAGAAAATAATTCATTTATTTGGACAACATAGCATAATGGAAGGAAGGATAAGGTGGACGAGAAAAATATGCAATTTTATAACATGTGCTGGTATAATGAATTGAGAGTTATATCAAGAACATTATGGATTCAGGCAATATAGTGCTACAGGATGAAGGATAAAGTGGATGATAAAAATATATAATTTTATAAAATGACCGAGTATAACAAATGCAGAGAGATGGTTGGTGCAGAAGTGCAATTTTATAAAAAGGAGCTAAATTATTAATAATAAAAATGTAATTAATTTAGACAATTAATTAATTAAGTGGATTAGAAAAGTGTACAATTTTATAACAAGCAACTATGACTAATGTGGAGAGGTGCTTGTGTACAATATTATAAATGAGCTGGTGTAAAGGTGTAAGGAGGACTGGTTGCTGAGCCCTGTGTGGATGTTGTCCCAGTCTCAGTGCCAGGGACTAAGCCAGTGCCCCTCTGTGTTGTAGAAAGGAACTGCAGATGCTGGTTTAAACTGAAGACAGTCACAAAATGCTGGAGTAACTCAGCGGGACAGGCAGCATCTCTGGAGAGAAGGAATGTGTAACATTTCGGATCAGGTCCCTTCTTCAGACTGTGTCCCTTCACTATGTTCTGTCCGAGTGGCTGCGTGAACCAGTGCCTCCACTGCGTGCTGTCCCAGTCTCAATGCCAGGTAGTGCCCCTCCCTGTGGTCTGCCCCAGTGCCTGATCAGGTGCATTCCACTGGGACCTGTCTCAGTGCCAGTACCCTCTACTGTGTTCTGTCCCAGTGCCTCCTCTCTGCTCTACCCCAGAGCTCTCTACTCTGCTCTGTCCCAGTGCCCCATCAATGTGCTCTGTCCTAGTGTGTCTGTGTGCTCTGTGTCCCAGTGTGTGTGCGTCTGTGTAACAGTGTATCTGTGTCCCAGTGTGCCCTGTGTACCAGTGCGTGCCTGTGTACCAGTGTGTCCCTGTGTACCAGTGTGTCCCTGTGTACCAGTGTGTGCCTGTGTACCAATGTATCTGTGTCCCAGTGTGTTCCTGTGTCCCAGTGTGTGTGTCCCAGTGTGTTCCTGTGCCCCAGCACACATACTAGAGGAGCTCTATGATCTGTGTGTCCCAGTGTATCTGGGCCCTGCCAGTGTGTGTGTGTGTGTGTGTGTGTGTGTCCCAGTGTATGTCCCAGTGTGTGTGTGTGTGTCTGTCTACCAGTGTGTGTGTGTGTGTGTCTGTCTACCAGTGTGTGTGTGTGTGTCTGTCTACCAGTGTGTGTGTCTGTCTACCAGTGTGTGTGTGTGTGTGTGCGTCTGTCTACCACTGTGTGTGTGTGTGTCTGTCTACCAGTGTGTGTGTGTGTCTGTCTACCAGTGTGTGTGTGTGTCTGTCTACCAGTGTGTGTGTCCCAGTGTGTGTGTGTGTCTGTCTACCAGTGTGTGTGTGTGTGTCCCAGTGTGTGTCCCAGTGTGTGTGTGTGTCCCTGTGCCCCAGCACACATACTAGAGGAGCTGTGTAGGATGTGTGTGTCCCAGTGTACCTGGGCCCTGCCTGTGTGTGTGTGTGTGTCCCAGTGTGTGTGTGTGTGTCCCAGTGTGTGTGTGTGTGTCTGTCTACCAGTGTGTGTGTGTGTGTGTCTGTCTACCAGTGTGTGTGTGTGTGTCTGTCTACCAGTGTGTGTGTGTGTGTCCCTGTGCCCCAGCACACATACTAGAGGCGCTGTGTAGGATGTGTGTGTCCCAGTGTACCTGGGCCCTGCCTGTGTGTGTGTGTGTGTCCCAGTGTGTGTCCCTGTCTACCAGTGTGTGTGTGTGTGTGTGTCCCAGTGTGTGTGTGTGTATGTGTCCCTGTGCCCCAGCACACATACTAGAGGAGCTGTGTAGGATGTGTGTGTCCCAGTGTACCTGGGCCCTGCCTGTGTCTGTGTGTGTCCGGCGCGGGGCATTGTGGGAGGCGGCGCGGCCAGGCCAAGATGGCGGCGGCAGCGGGCCGGCGCGGAAGTGAGGTCAGTGCAGCGGGGCCCGGGGAGAGAGAGTGTGTGAGGGGGGGGGCGACCCCATCGGGGGGGGGGGGCCCGGGGGCGGCGGGGCAGAGGGTGGGTGGGGGCGGGGGCCGTCTCCCGCTGCAGGGTGTGTGTGGGGATTAACACCCCGCCCCTCTACAGACCCCCCCTCCTTGTCTCACATCTCCCCCACTTCCCCCCTCACTCTCTCCCCCTCACTCTCCTCCCCATCACTCCCCCCCCTCACTCTCCCCCTCTCCCCATCACTCTCTCTCCATCACTCTCTCTCCCCCTCCCCATCATCCACCCCCCTGCTCATCACTCCCTCCCCCTCTCCCCATCACTCTCCCCCCCTCTCCATCACACTCCCCCTGCCCATCACAACCCCCCCTCACTCTCCCCCCCTCCCCATCATCCACCCCCCCTACTCATCACTCTCTCTCCCCCCCTCCCCATCACTCTCACCCGCCCCCCAGCACTCTTCCCCCCCCCCCCTCCCCTTCACTCTCCCCCCCCTCCCCTTCACTCTCCCCCCTCATCACTCTTCTCTCCCCATCACTCTCTTCCCACCCCTTCCAACATCACTCTCCCACCATGTCCCCTTCCCCGCCCCGGCCTCTGTGTCCCTCCTCCTGCCCCCCCCCCCCTCCTCCTTCTCCATCCTCCCCAACTCCAACCCCCCCCCCAATACGCCCTTCACTCCCCCAGCACCCACCTCTGCTCTTCCTCCCTGCCTCAGTGACACTCCCACCCCCTCTGAGTATTTTCCTCAACCCCCCCCCCACCCTTGTCCTTTCCTTATCCCAAGGAAGAAGAGAGAAGATAAATCCTTGGGCAAGTAGACAATGTTCCCTCAGGTGCCCTGATCTGCTTTTATCAGGGCTGTTTATATCCATTGAAACACCTCCTCTGGGGAGATTCAGGGTCACTAAATAAAACTGCATGCGTATAAATACTACAACATGTGTATATTGTACATAAAGAAAATATGATGCAATTGCTTGATTATATATAACAGCATTGATTGCTCACACTCAATTACCCAGTGAGTTGTTGGAATTTCTCTGTGTACACTTGTGTGCTTGTACATCTCGAGGTTTAGTTTAGTTTATTGTCACGTGTACCAAGGTACAGTGAAAGGCTTTTTGTTGCATGCTATCCAGTCAGCAGAAAGACAATACAATCAAGCAATTCACAGTGTACAGGTACAATTTAGTGCCAGTAAAATCCAATCAAAGATAGTCTGAGGGTCACCAATGAGGTAGATAGAAGTTCAGGACAGTTCAGTTGTGGTAGGGTGAATCAGTTGGCTGATAACAGCTGAGAAGAAACTGTCCCTGAATTTGGAGGTGTGTGTCTTCTCACTTCTATACATTTTGCCTGATGGGAGTGGGGGAGAAGAGGGAGTGGCAATGGGTGCGACATGTCCTTGATTATGCTGCTGGCCTTGCCGAGGCAGCGCGAGGTGTAAATGGAGTCAATGGACGGGAGGTTGGTTTGTGTGACGGTATGGGTTGCGTCCACGATACGCTGCAAATTCTTGCGGTCGTGACGGAGCTGTTCCCAAACCGTGCTGCGATGCATCCCGATAAAATGCTTTCTACAGCGCATCTGTAGAAGTTGGTGAGAGTTGTTGGGGACATGTCAACTTCCTAAACCTTCTGAGGAAGTCGAGGTGTGCCCCATTGATGTGTATATTGTATATCAGAAAGTATTATGCAATTACTGATTCTATGTAATAGCATTTAGTTTATCTTTCATTCATTTGATCTATATCTCACAACATCACCATCTATATCTCTTGTTTCCCTTTCAGTTCAGTTTAGTTTATTGCCACGTGTACCGAGGTACAGTGAAAAGCTTTTGTTGTGTGCTAACCAGTCAGCAGAAAGACAATACATGATTACAATCAAGCCATTTACAGTGTATAGATAGATACGTGATAAGGGAATAAAGTTTACTACAAGGCAAAGCCAGTAAAGTCCGATCAAGGATAGTCCGAGGGTCACCAATGAGGTAGATAGTTGTTCAGCACTGCTCTCTGGTTGTGGTAGGATGGTTCAGTTGCCTGATAACAGCTGGGAAGAAACTGTCCCTGAATCTGGAGGTGCTCACGCTCACACTTACACTTAACCACACACACTCAATCACGCTCACGCTCAAACACACAATCACACTCCCGCTGAAACACGCTCACACTCACACACAATCACACTCACACTCAATCACGATCCCATTCAATCATTCAGTGAGTCATTGAATTTTTTAAGTGTACACTTGTGTGCTTGTACATCTCAAGGTACATGTGGTTTGATGTGTGCGTAGCAGCCTATTCCACTCGGGAGTACACAACGAGTGCATTAATTTCACTTGCAGCAGATCTGGTGGGCAGTGTGTCTCGCACGTCGGCTTTGTGTGCACTTTACGGCGAGGCAAGCCCCGTTTTTATTTGGTGATAAATATGCGGAACACGTGTGCTTGGTGCAGTTTCTGCCGATGCAGTCGTGGCTTCCCCCAGCGAAGGAGTATGTTTGTTTAATTTCGCTTTCAAAGTCTCCGGTACTTTTTTGTGCGTGTGCGTGTGTGGAGCGCGGCTGTGCGGCTGAACGCACTCCCCTCGCACATGTTTCAGCAGAATGGTCATTTTAAGGTCAGTTTGCAATCGGAAACATCTCTGAACGTTAGTTTTTGTGTGTGTGTGAGTGTTTCTGGGGCAGGTGTAAGTTTCCTCCACGTGTGCGTGCGTTCAAGGCACACACTGTCGGGCCATGTGCTTTAATAGCGTATTAAAATGCCGAGCGGCGCGGTCAAATCTTTTGTACTCTGATTGTATTAGATTTACAACTAATTTTATTCTTGTCTTTCCCGTGAGTCCACGGGCAGATAGATCACTTGTTTCCTCATTCTTTTTTTCGTGTTGCTGCCTCTGTATCCAAATCATAAGGCAGCCAGCCATCTGGGTAGAACCGAGTGTTTTTGTTCGTGTTGTTTTGATTAATACCCTTCTGTTCCTGTCTCCATCAGAGGTGCTCTAACTCGGCCTCCCATGCATTGACCAGCGAGTAGAGAGCTAGCTAGACTTCCTCTCATTGTGGTGGTGGCCTACTCTATTTTTAACATTGAGCATTTGAATCTGTTGTTTGGTAAAAGACTGTGCTGGTTGTTTTTGTTTTCTTCACTGGTTGATAGACTCCAAGCAAGAACTAAATGGTGAAGGAAACTTGTAATCTGCTTGATTTGTTTCAGTTTTGGAGGTACAGTGCAGAAACAGGCTCTTCAGCCCACCAAGTCCGTGCCAGCTAGCGATAACCCCCCCCCCCCCTCCTGTGCATTAACACTATCCTACACACTTGGGACAATGTTTACAATTTTACTGTAGCTAATTAATCGACAAACCTGTATGTCTTTGGAGAGTTAGAGGAAACCGGAGCACCCGGGAAAAACCCCATGCGGTCACAGGGAGAACGTGCAAACTCCGTACAGTTAGTTTTAAAACGAACTTGCATATATGATGTGACTGGGAATAGAATAAAATATCCCATGGTGCTTTAGAGCATCTATAGACAACCTTAAAAGTGCTGGAGGAATTCAGAGGGTGAGGCAGCATCTATGGAGCGAAGGAATGGGTGACGTTTCGGGTCGAGACCCTTCTTCAGAGGGTCAGGCAACATCTGCAATGGTATGGACAGGCGGCGTTTCAGGTTGGGCCTCTTCTTCTGAAGAAGGGTCTCGATCCGAAACGTCGCCTATTCCTTCTCTTCATAGATGCTGCCTCACCCGCTGAGTTTCTCCAGCATTTTTTGTCTACCTTAGACGGCACCCGTAGTCAAGATCAAATCCTGGTCTCCAATGCTGGAGAGGATCAACTCTACCGCTGCGCCACCATGATAGTGAATACCAACTGCATATAAACTCCCGCTCCATAATGCACGGCAGTGCATTTTAAAAAGACACAAGGCATTGGCAAAAACTGGTATTGTTGTATTAGGGACAGTCAGTTTTATTCTCCTGAAATCGACAGCACTTTAGTGTTTGAATGTATGTATCCAGGGTTTAGTTTCGTTAGTTTATTGTCACGTGTACCGAGGTCCAGTGAATAGCTTTTGTTGCGTGCTAACCGGTGAATGAAAAGACAAAACATGATTGCAATCGAGATGTCCACAGTGTATAGTTACAGAAACTAGATTGTTATGTGTGCGCTACACTTTTGAACTAAAGTCTGAAGAAGGATCCTGACCCTTCTTCCATGGAGGCCTGGCCTGCTAAGTTACTCCAGCATTTTGTGTATTTTTTTGTAAACCACCATCTGCAGTACCTTGTATTTGTTGAACTGAAGTGTTTTGTTGGTAAGGATAGGGTGAAACAGGCCCTTCAGCCTAACTTGCCCACACCGACCAACATGTCCTTGTTACACTAGTCCCACTTGCCTGCGTTTGGCCCATCTCCCGCTAAACCTGTCCTATCTGTGTACTTGTCTAATTGCTTCTTAATCATTGGGATAGTCCCTGTCTCAACCACCAGCTTGTTCCATACACCCACCACCCGTTGTGTGAAAAAGCTACCCCTCAGATTCCTATAAAATTTTCCCTCCTTCACCTTAAATCAATGTCCTCTGGTACTCGATTCCCCTTACTCTGGGCAAGAGACTCTGTGCACAGGGGGTGGAAATCCTGGGGGGGACAGGGGGTGCACCCCCCCCTCGCTTTAAGAGGTGGGGGACAATCTCCCCCATATTTTGTAATCCGGACTTTATCAGCTGCTTTCTAAGGACTGGATAGGCCCGTTTGCGGGGCCTTTCAGCGCCCGGCGCAGCTTAAAATCAAACTGCTGCATCGAGCTCCCGATGTTGAAGCCCCCGCCGGCCGATGAAAGACCCCGCGAACGAGCCGATTCAAGCCCCATGATTCGGGGCGGAAGAAGCTGCTGTTGCTGGAGTTCGGAGTCGGTCACCAACCAGGTCAGCTCCCAATGTTACCGTCCACAGGGCCCATGGCCGAAGCCTTGCGTGTGTGCGCGTGCGTGTGTGTATGCGCATGCGCGCGCGCGGCCGCCAAGAAATTATGTCCCCCGCATGTTTTGACAGCAATTTCCGAGCCTGTGCGTCTACCCGATCTATTCCTCTCATGATTTTATACACCTCTATAAGATCACCCCTCACCCTTTTGTGTGAGGGAATTGTAATATAAAGGACAAAGCTGGAACCATCCAGACATTTTGCTTTCATAGTCGGACGGTTTGATATCAAGTCCCAAACTAGTGACTTAACTTCAAAAATGTGGGTTGATACCCTATTGAACATGCTGTAGTTTGGGATGCTACACAGCAGCTCTATCTATAATGTGGCCCTCTATATCGAATGGTGTGGCAGTTATATCTTTATATCTTTATCAATATTCTTCAATCAGCATTACTAAAAACGCATCAGATAGACAAAATGCTGGAGTAGGTTAGTTTAGAGAAACAGTGCGGAAACAGGACCTTCGGCCCACCGACCCCCGCACATCAACACCACCCCACACACACCAGGGACAATTTTATATTTATACCAAGCCAATTAACCTATGTCTTTGGAGTGTGGGTACAGAAGATCTCGGAGAAAACCCACGTGGGTCATGGGGAGAACGTACAGACTCCGTACAGACAGCACCCGTGATCAGGATGGAACCTGGGTCACTGATGCTTTGAGGCAGCGACTCTACCGTTGTGCCACTGTGCCGCCCTGTCCCGTTTAGTCAGGAAAGTTTGACAGACCCAAGATGGAGGATGGTTTTTATTTAGATTTGCAGCATTTAATAATTCATTCCTTTCCACTGCTCTGCAAACATCTTATCATATCCGCATTTAAAATCAACTAGCATATATGATGTGACTGGGAATAGAATAAAACATCCCAGAGTGCTTGAGAGCATCTATAGACAACCTTAAACGTACTGGAGGAATTTGGAGGGTCGGGCAACGTTTGCAATGGCATGGACAGACAGCGTTTCAGGTTGGGCCTCTTCTTCGGAATGATTTTAGTTGGTGAGGGGTGGGGGCGGGGGGGGGGGTGTAGATAGCTGGAAAAGAGAGTGAGGTAGAGTGGGTGATAGGTGGCTTTTCCATGTCTCTTGTTTCCCTCTACCCTGACTCTCACTATGAAGAAGGGTCTCGACCCGAAACATCACCCATTCCTTCTCTCCAGAAATGTTGCCTGTCCCGCTGAGTCACTCCAGCATTTTGATTCTATCTTCAGTGTAAACCAGCATCTTCAGTTCCTTCCTACATGGAGACTAATAGGTGTTCACCATCTCTGGTGACAAGGCAGAAGCAGGATGTGAACTGCCTGAATGTCTGTGGTGAGAGAACTCTCTAATAGCCCTGTCCCACGGTACGAGTTCATTCCAAGAGCTCTCCCGAGTTTGCCCTGATTCGAACTCGGAGATTTACGGTAATGGCCGCTCGTCGGTACTCGGGGCTCTCGTGGACATTTTTCAACATGTTGAAAAATCTTCACGAGTCTTCCCGTGCTTACCTACCATTAGCGACTCTTCCCGAGTACCTGCCGTTAGCGTTATGAGCCACTAAGAGACGTCCCCGAGCTCCGACGTACCCGCTACATTCATTCTCCGTGCTTACCACGAGTTTGATTTTTTTCAAACTCGGGAGAGCTCTTGGAATGAACTCGTACCGTGGGACAGGGCTTTAAGTTTCAAAAGAGAAAATCTATCATTGCCTATTTTTTATTTTACCCTGCAACTCAGCTGAAGATAGTTGGTGTGTATTATAATCTTAATACTATTTAACGGTGTGTATCACAAATATTTGGATCATGCATCGAATGAAAGGCTTCAATCATTTTCTTTAGGATATGATAGAGAGATACAGAACGGAAATCAGCCCTTTGGCCCTCGCCGACCATTAACCACTCATTTCCACTAATCCTACACTAGTGTAGGGCAACTTTATTTTGTCCATATTGTTATCAATTCCCCCAGATTCAACCAGTCACCTACACACAAAGCAATTTGCAGTCGCTAATTAACCTACCAACCCACACGTTTTAGTTTTTGGGTTTAGAGAAACAATGCAGACACAGGCCTCTTAGCCCACTGAGTCTGTGTCGATCACCCCGTACATCAGCACTATCCTACACACTAGGGACAATTTACAATTTTTCCGAAATCAATTAACCTACAAACCTGTGTGTCTTTGGAGTGTCGGAGGAAACTGAACCCACGCAGTTCACAGGGAGAACGTACAAACTCCGCACAGACAGCACCCGTAGTCGGGATTGAACCCACGTCTTTGGGATGTGGCAGTAAACCAGAGCAGCTGGAGGAAACCCACGCAGTTCACAGGGAGAACATGCAAACTCCGCACACACAGCACCCGAGGTCAGGATTGAACCTGGGTTTATACGCGCAATGCCGGAGTAACTCAGCGGGACTGGCAGCATCTCTGGATAGAAGGAATGGGTGCTGTTTCGGGTCAAGACCCTCAGGCTCCATCTTCGGTGCAAACCAGCATCTGCAGGTCCTTCCTACACATTGAACCGGGGTTTCTGGCACTGTGATGCAGCACCTGTAAAAGTTGCAACACAATGCTACCCTACATATGGATGTACAAACTGAGTTTGTATACTTTGCACATTTTGTTTTAATTTCCAGCTTCTAATATTGTATTTTGGGCTAGATTGGATCAGGCCTGCAAAAGCATTGAACAGAAACATTATTCAGTTGGATTCTTTGACTCCACCAGTTTCAATTCATGAAGGAGATTTTGTGCCAAAATGTTGTTTAAAAAAAGCAAAGGAGGAATGTGAGCTGACATTACTGCACCATCAGTCGTAGCTATTCACATTTTATATATCAGCGATTCTAGGGACACCAGCTGAATATGAATCTTCAAAAGCCCCATTGTTGCTGCAGCTTGTCAAGTGACGTGACTTTTCCTGTGAACGGTCTATCCTCTCCTAGATTTCTCTTTGGGTCTCACTTCTAGCAGTGGCTTTATTCCAGTAGCCACTTTGAGTAGGTGGAATGGATTCCTAGTTCTTGCCTGTAACCAGTGCTTTGATTATTTTTTTTTCACATGTAGTCAGCACTTATTGTGAAGTTTTTTTTCCTCCCCCATGCGCGCGGTAGGAGGTTTAGTTTACGAGACACAGCGTGGAAGCAGGCCCTTCGGCCCACCAAGTCCGCACTGACTAGCGATCCCCGCACATTAACGCTATCCTAACACACGGGGCAATTTACAATTGTACCAAGCCAATTAGACCACAAACCTGTTTAAGAAGGAACTGCAGATGCTGGAAATGCAAAGGTACACAAAAATGCTGGAGAAACTCAGCGGGTGCAGCAGCATCTATGGAGCGAAGGAAATAGGCAACGTTTCGCCCCGAAACGTTGCCTATTTGCTTCGCTCCATAGATGCTGCTGGACCCTCTGAGTTTCTCCAGCATTTTTGTGTACCTTAGCCCACAAACCTGTATGTCTTTGGCGTGTGGGAGGAAACAGGAGCACGTGGCGAAAATCCACACAGGTCACAGAAAGAACGTACAAACTCCGTACTACCTTGTCATAATAATAATAATAATAATAATAATAAATACTTTATTGATCCCCTCGGGGAAATGTCCAGAAGCCCCCAACCAACAAACCCACACATTCAGAATGAAAGCAGACAGAAAAAACATACAATACAATGTGGACAATACTTGAGAGCAATAAATACTTAAAAAGACCAATAATTAACTATTTAAAAAAAATGCAAAACGCGGGCAGAGCTAGGAGAGCTGGTTGGCATAAGCATGTACACTCTAGTGTGTGGAAATGTGTGAGAGTCAGGGGGTTGTGGGGCGAAGCTAGGGGAACGGGGTTGAGAGGGAAAGATAGATCAGATGCGATTGAATGGCAGAGTAGACGAATGGCAGATGGGCCGAATGGCCTAATTCTGCTCCTATATTTTATCGTTCGTTCGCTCATGGGTCAGACGATGGAGCTCGCTGTTGGCTTGTGTCGTCGTCCAACATGTTGACAGAATTGTCGCCCGACGCGTCACAGCGTGCGTCGCATCGTCGCTTCCAGGGATGGCCACGAGGAGGCTTCTGTCATGATCCCCATGATTATGAAGTTTATAGAAACATAGAAAATAGGTGCAGGAGTAGGCCATTCGGCCCTTCGAGCCTGCACCGCCATTCAATATGATCATGGCTGATTATGATTATGATATGATATGATTATGAAGTTATGAAAGGGAAATAATTAGGTGAATAGGCAGATAGAATATAACGTGGTAAAAATATGACCATACGCTTTGGATTTTTTTTTAATGGTTAGAGATTGCACGGTGATAATGTTCAAAGAGACCTTGTACATAAATCATTGCATAATAACATTCAGCACAGCGCCAAAGGCCGAAGTTCAGTCCCGACTTGGGGCGCTGCCTGTGCGGACTTTGCTCCTTCTCCCTCTGACCATGTGGGTTTCTTCCGAATGCCCCGGTTTCCCTCCTCATCCTAAAGACGCGAGGGTTTGTAGGTAAATTATGCTCCAGATTTGCCCCCTGATGTGTATGGAGCGGATGAGAAAGTGAGATGACATAGCAGTAGTGTGTCGAGGTGATCGATGGTTGACAATAGGTGCAGGAGTAGGCCATTCAGCCCTTCGAGCCAGCACTGCCATTCAATGTGATCGTGGCTGATCATCCCCAATCAGTACCCCGTTCCTGCCTTCTCCCCATATCCCCTGACTCCGCTATCTTTAAGAGCCCTATCTAGCTCTCTCTTGAAAGCATCCAGAGAACCCGCCTCCACCGCTCGCTGAGGCAGAGAATTCCACACTCACCACTCTCTGTGAGAAAAAGTGTTTCCTCGTCTCCGTTCTAAATGGCTTACCCCTTATTCTTAAATTGTGGCCTCTGGTTCTGGACTCCCCCAACATCGGGAACATGTTTCCTGCCTTGGCATTGACTTGGTGGGTCGAAGGGCCTGCTTCCATGTTGTATTTCTAATCAAAACTAAAGTTAGTCACTATAATGTTTAAGAAGGAACTGCAGATGCTGGAAAATCGAAGGTAGAATGCTGGATAAACTCAGCGGGTGAGGCAGCATCTATGGAGCGAAGTTAATAGGTGACGTTTCGGGTCGAGACCCTTCTCCAGCATTTTTGTCCACCTTAGTCACTACAATTATATTTTTGGTCACTGAAGATCTGCTCTCTTTGTTAACAAATTGAGTTTAGGTATTTACAAATCTGGTACTCAGAGGCAAGAGGCGAAAATGAATTAGTTATTTGATTCCGTGCAATAAACACAAACGGTGTTTCCCTGAGTGCAGTGTCTTAACTTTATTATCTTTGATCTTAAACTTGCCCACTGCTTGCTTGCTTGCTGTATTGTTCAGGTGGAGAGGATATCAGGTTTTGAAACAGGAAATATAGGGCTGTGGGCATAAAACAAAAGGAAGTTCTTTGTATTTGATGGCTGTTCGCTGGTGAATCATTGCCTTCACCTGTCTCCGCCCTGTCTAAATCACTCCATGTTTTATATTCCTTTAATACTTGTGTGGCATGGTGGTGTAGCTGTAGAGCTACTGCCTTACAGCGCCAGAGACCCGGGTTCGATTCTGCCGACGGGTGCTGTCTGTACGTTCTCCCCGTGACCAATGTGGGTTTTCTCCGAGATCTCCGGTTTCCTCCCACACTCCAAAGACGTACAGGTTTGTAGATTAATTGGCTTGGTATGAATGTACAATTGTCCCTAGTGTGTGTAGGGTAGTGTTAGTGTGCGGGGATCGCTGGCCAGTGCCGTATCGGTGGGCCGAAGGGCCTGTTCCTGAGCTGTATCTCTGAACTAAACTAAACTTCCTTCTTTGCCCAAATCCTAACATTTCCTTGAATAAATCTGCTATGGTATTTTGTTCAGCAACAGTTGAGGTTTTATTAGCTGTGAAAATACAAATTGGGCCATCCTGCATCTGGATTTGTGATTTATGTTTTAAAATTACTACTTCCTCTCTTGAAGGCTGCAACATTGGGTTGCAGTTCCAAATGTGCTGTCTAATCCCTGACATCTCACTGAGATGGCAATTCCACGTGTATTATTCGTGCTCTATGCAAGTAAAATGTTGGGCTGTACATTTAGTTTTGTTTGGAGATACCATGCACCGAGTCCGCACCCACCAGCGATCCCCGCGCATTAACACCACCCTACACACACTAGGTTGTCGGAGGAAACCGAAGATCTCGGAGAAAATCCACGGGAAGAAGGCACAGACTCTTGTACAGACGGCACCCGTAGTCGGGATCGAACCCGGGTCTCTGGTGCTGTAAAGGGCATGTCCCACGTGGGCGACATTTTCGGCGACAGCCTAAAAAGAGGTTGTCGCGTCGTGGTCGGATCGTGACACGTGGTGACACGCGGTAACGCGCGATGTCCACCTGCCGCCCCAGGATTTTGGAATGTTCAAAATCCTTGCGCGACATCTGCGTGTCTTAACCTGTCCCGCGCCCTTTCACACGATGACGTGCGGTGACGTACGGTCATTGCCTATGCTCATTTATTTTGCATCACCATGCGCCACCAGTACGTTGTCGTGCGTCATGATGCGTCACAGGCGCTGCCGTATGTTGTCGCATGCTGTCCTATGGTGACGCATGGTAATGCGTGGAAATTGGTGACGCATAGTGAAGTGCCTTGACACATCCGGTCGAACTTCAGGCAACATCGGGCGTCAGTCACTGACGGCCGTCGTCGTCCATAACATCGCAAAGTGGGACAGGCCTTTAAGGCAGCAACTCTACCGCTGAGCCACTGTGCCGCCCCAAGAGAAGTTGAAGAGAATAGGCTATTGCTTCACTAGGTTGGAAACTTGCAACTTCCATGAAGCATTATTGGGGAACCGTACAACACAGAAACAGGCCCTTCAGCCCAACTTGCCCATTCCGACCAAGATGCCCCATCTACACTAGTCCCACTGACCTGCGTTTGGCCCATTCCTCTCCAAGTCTTGTACATACGTTTCTCTTTTCACTATTGTCCCTGGTATGTGAAGGATAGTGTTAGTGTGCGGAGATCGCTGGTCAGCGCAGACTCGGCGGGCCGAAGTGCCTGTTTCCCCGCTGTATCTCTGAACAAATTTGACAATGAAGAAAGAAGTGTTAAGAGAGTTTAATTGTCATCTACACTGGAACTGTGAAATACTTGTTTTTTTAGACATTAGAGATACAGCGTAGAAACAGGCCTTTTGGCCACCTGAATCCGTGTCGATCAGCGATTATTTACTGGGGACAATTTACAATTTTACCAAAGCCAATTAACCTATAAACCTGTACGTCTTTGGAGTGTGGGAGGAAACTGGAGCACCTGGAGAAAACTCGGGGTCCCAGGGAGATCGTGAAAACTCCGTGCAGACAGCACCCGTTGTCAGGATTGAAGTCGGGTCTCTGGCGCTGTGAGGCAGCAACTCTACCGCTGCGCTGCTGACCAGCTAATCCATTCTGTCTGCACATGATCCATCTCCTTCTACTCTTTGCCTATTCACGTGCCCGACTATAAGTGTCTCAAACACCGCTGTCATATCTGTTTCCTCCACAATCCCAGCAACGTGTTCCAGTCCCCCACCACTCTCTATGTGTATGTGTATATATAGATATAGATATAGATATAGATATATATATATAAATCCCGAAGATAGTAAGTAGGTAAGTTAAGTAAGTTTATTGGCCAAGTATTCACATACAAGGAATTTGCCTTGGTGCTCCGCCCACAAGTAACTACATGACATACAGTGACAGTTACAAATGACTCAGAAAACACTAAACATTAATAATAATAATAGACACAAAATGCTGCAATCACTCAGCAGGACAGGCAGACTCTATGGAGAGAAGGAATGGGTGAAGTTTCTAGTTGAGACCCTTCTTCATTATATAATAATCCCCCTTGTTTTGACATTTCAGCCACTTGGCAAAAGATTCTGATTGTCTACTGTAACTATGCCTCTCATAAGTTGATACACTTTACTCGGGTCTCCACAGTCTCTGCCGCTGAAGAGAAAACAGTCCAGGTTTGTCCAACCTTGCTTCGTAGGTAATACGCTCTAATCCAGGCTGCATGCTGGTAAAGCTCTTCTGTGCCCTCTCCAAAGCCTCCGCATCCTTCCTTCATTCTTATCGAGCCCACGTCACAAGATTAGATATTGTTCAGCCAGAGATGAACATGCTTCTTGGCATCTGCAAAACAATGGCTTCTTGTGCGTAGTGGTGGAAAGATTGGTGGAGACTCACATTTGTGGAGACTCGCATCGTTCCCGATGTGAACGCTCACATTTCCTTGACCCCCCCCACATCCTTCCTGCAATGGGGGTGACCAGAACAGCACCACAGGATTTAAAATGTGGCCTCACAAAAGTTTTATATAGCTGCAACATACATAACTTCCTGGCTCTTGTACTCTAATTTCCAGCATTACAAATTTAAAAAAAAAATGGGGCTGTGTGTATTGTCCAGTAACAGATGATAGTTTGGGAAAAATTAAAAGAAAACTCATGGTGGTGTAGCCACAATTTCAAACTAACCTTTGATTCTCATTTATGGGCTATGAACGGATACTGGCTAATTGAATGTTTCCTCCATTCTAAATATGGTATCTGAATCATTTTCATTGTTGTGTCGGAGGGAACTGCAGATGCTGGTTTAAACCGAAGATAGACACAAAAACCTGGAGTAACTCAGGTCCTCTGAAGAAGGGTCTCGACCCGAAACGTCACCCATTCCTTCTCCCCCGAGATGCTGCCTGTCCCGCTGTTACAATAGACGCAGGAGTAGGCCGTTCGGCCCTTCGAGCCAGCACCGCCATTCAATGTGATCATAGCTGATCATCCCTAATCGGTACCCCGTTCCTGCCTTCTCCCCAGATCCCCATATCTTTAAGAGCCCTATCTAGCTCTCTCTTGAAAGTATCCAGCCAACCGGCCTCCGCCGCCCTCTGAGGCAGAGAATGCCACAGACTCACCACTCTCTGTGAAAAAGTGTTTCCTCGTCTCTAAATGGCTTACCCCTTATTCTTAAACTGTGGGCCCAGGTTCTGGACTCCCCCAACATCGGGAACTGCTTCTAGTTACTCCAGCTTTTTGTGTCTATCTTCATTGTTGTAAGACAACTGGCTCTTTAGTCTGAAGAAGGGTTTCGGCCCGAAACGTCGCCTATTTCCTTCGCTCCATAGATGCTGCTGCACCCGCTGAGTTTCCCCAGCAATTTTGTGTACCTTTGGCTCTTTAGACTGGCTATATTAGCAAAAGTGGTGCGGTGTAAGGCACTAAGAATTCTTTATCGCTAATATTAACAAAACTGACCTATATGAATGCTTTTAAATTGATCATTCATCTGCATTGTCTTATTGCTACTTAAGGGCTGATCTGATCGTCATTTTTCAGAAAGGGCCAAAAATCTGTAATTTGAGGTGATTGAATATTCTCTGTGAACATTATAATAAATGCAGCATAGAATTTGTGAAATCTAATGCCTGGCTGTTCGTTTTTGAGAGTCACAATAAAAGAGGGTGGCGCAGCGGGAGAGCTACTGCCTTACAGCGCCAGAGACCCGGATTCGATCCTGACTAGGGGTGCTGGCTGTACGGAGTTTGTCCGTTCTCCCCGTGACCTGCGTGGGTTTTTTCCCGAGATCTTCACTTTCCTCCCACACTCCAAAGATGTACAGGCGTGTAGCTTAATTGGCTTGGTATAAAATGTAAAATTGTCCGTAGCCTGTGTAGGATAATGTTAATGTGCGGGATCGCGTCGGTGTGGGCTCGATGGGCCAAAGGACCTGTTTCTCCAAACTAAACTAAAGGATGCAAATTATTCCAGGGGCTATTAAACCCCTAAAACAATTCCATGCCCCATCAATTTACGATTGAAGGGTGATCAAGGGTTTTAAAAAAATGACCCCAGGATATTTCAAAGTACTCGACAGTCCAAGCAATATTTTTGAAGTCTATTGATGACTTTGTAATGTGAAAAACATGAAGTAGTTTTGTGCACGTCAAGGTTCTACAACCAACAAGGTGCTAATGACTAGTTAAGTGTTGATCTGATCGTCATTTTTCAGATCAGTCTGAAGAAAGGTCTCGACCCGAAACGTCACCTATTCCTTCGCTCCATAGATGCTGCCTCACCCACTGAGTTTCTCCAGCATTTTTTTTGTCTAACTTCGATTTTCCAGCATCTGCAGTTCTTTCTTAAACATGACTAGTTAATCTGTTGTTTAATCAGAGATAAATATTAGTGGAGTGGAGTGCTTCTCTGCCCATGAGACAATGGAGATACAGCGTGGAAACAGGCCCTTCGGCCCACTGAGTCCGTGCCGACCGGCGATCACCCCGTACACGATCACTCCTACACACTGGGAGCAATTTACAATTTTACCGAAGCCAGTTAACCTACAAACCTGTGCGTCTTTGGAGTGTGGAAGGAAACCGGAGTACCCGGTGAAAACCCACGTGGCTCCGGAGAGAATGTACAAACTTCATACAGACAGCAGCCGTGGTCAGGATCGAACCCGCGTCTCTGGTGCTGTAAGGCAGCAACTCTACCACTGTGCTTTTTGAATAGTGTGACGTAATCTTCTACATACACCTGAGAGCGCAGATGAGGGCCCAGTTTATGTTGCATTTGAAGATTAATTTCTGTGAGTGAAGATCTCTCTCCTTTTTGCAACAATACACAGAAATGCTGGTCCAATGGCACCTTACATGTACATCGGTCCTAGTAAAATTCAGTAAAAATCTTGCTAATCAGAAACACAATCATATTTAAGTACAAGCGTGTAGGAATAATAGATTACGCAGTACAAAGAGTTGCCATGTTTCCGGCACCATTTTGTATGATTCAAGTTCAGAATTGTTAAAAATGTCGAGCCTTAAGCGTCTGTGGAAAGAGAAAACGGTCAACATTTAGGGTCTGAATTATTTCTCAGACCTGGGGTGGGGGGTGGAGAGTATAATAGTTTTTAAAGCAGAGGCGGGGGGAGGAGGATTGAGGTGTAAAACAAAGGACTCTATGGAAATCGAGGAAGACACATCTGGTGATGAGCATGATTACTGACTGTAAGCAAGACATCTTAAAGAAATAGGGTGAAAGGGACACCAGCATTAGAATGGGAACCAACACGAGAGGAGTTTAACTGGTCATAAACTGTAATATTCATTTAATGTTGCAGGAGTGCTGGAAGATAAGATGTCTACCAACAAATAAGATACATTTGATATAGAAGTACTGGAGTAACTTGGTGAGTCAGGCAGCATCTCTGGAGAACCTGGGATGGATGATGTTTCAGGCTGGGACCCTGAATGTCACACATCCTTGTCCCCAGAGATGCTGCTTGTCCCCGCTGAGTTACTCCAGCTCTTTGTGCCTATTTCCGCTGAGTTACTCCAGCATCTGGAGACTTTTTTTTGTAAACAAGCATCTGCAGTTACTTGCTTCTTTTTCTCTGAGATAAATATAATACTGGTCTCGCCTGGTTATGGACCGTATTTATTCCTTCTCATTTTGCACTTTGGTAACACATTGCCCCCCCCCCCTCCCCCCCCCCCCCCCCCCAATCAATCAGTCTGAAGAAGAGTCCCGACATAAAACATCGTCTGGCCATTCCCTCCACAGATGCGGCCTGACCCATTGTGCTCTTCCAACACTTTGTGTATAACTCAAGATTCCAGCATCTCTTGTGTCTCCATATTGTTTTTCTTGGGGGCATCACAATCAATCAATCAATCAATCAATCAAATACTTTATTGTCATTCAAAAATACACCAACAAATGCAAGTCTGACCGAAATTTCGTTGCATCTGGCTCACCGTGCAACATAAATTAACAAAAGGATAAAATAGGTAAAAAGATAAAAATAGATAATAGTGGCGGCACATTATATGGAATTCAAGAGTCTGATGGCTCGGGGGAAGAAGCTGTTGCAAAACCTTGACGTTCTGCTCCTTATACTGCGATACCTTTTGCCCGAGGGCAGCAGAGTGAACAGTCCATGATGGAGATGTGTGGGGTCTTTTATGATGCTGTTGGCCTTGGACAAGCAACGTTTGCACGCAATGGCCCGGATTGAAGGAAAAGAAGTCCCGATGATCTTTTCAGCCGTCCTCACCACTCCCTGCACGGACTTCCAGTCGGAGGCTTTGCAGTCCCCAAACCAGACAGAGATGCAGCTGGTCAAAATGCTCTCTCTGGTGCCCCTGTAGAAAGTGGTGAGGACGGGATGGGGGAGGTGAGCTCTTCTCATCCGGCGCAGAAAGTACAGACGCTGCTGCGCTCTCTTAACTAGTGATTTAACAATGCCAGTGGACGGCTGCGGCCAGACCGGTTCAAATGGGACGGTGAATTAAAATGGCGTGCAACAGGAAGCTCGGGGTCACCTCTTGTGGACTGAGCACAGGTGGTCTACAAAGTGATCACCCGACCTGTGTTTGGTTCTCCAGTGCAGTGTAGACCACATTGTGAACACCAAATGCTAGTGAACTAGGTTGAACAAAGTGCTGGTGAGCTGCTGCTTCCCCAGGCCTGACTGTTTAGTTTAATTTAGAGATACAGCGTGGAATCAGGCCCTTCAGCTCACTGAGTTCGTGCCGATCAGCGATCCCCATTCACTAACTCTGTCCTGCGCACACACTAGGGACGATTTACAATTTATACCAAGCCAATTAACCTGCACGTCTTTGGAGTGTGTGGGAGGAAACCAGAGATCCCAGAGAAAACCCACGCAAGTCACGGGGAGAACGTACAAACTCCGTACAGACAGCACCCGTAGGCAGGATCAAACCTGGGTCTCTAGGGCTGTGAAGCAACTCTCTGAAGTGCCTGTCCCACTGTACGAGTTTACCCAAGAGCTCTCCCGAGTTTAAAAAAAAAAGTCAAACTCGTGGTAAGCACGTAGAATGTACGTAGCGGGTACGTTGGAGCTCGGGACGTCTCTTAGCGGCTCGTAAAGCTAACGGCAGGTACTCGGGAAACGCGGTAAGCTCGTGAAGTTTTTTCAACATGTTGAAAAATGTCCACGAGAGCCCCGAGTACCTACGAACGGCTAATACCGTGATTCTCCGAGTTCGAATCAGGGGAAACTCGGGACAACTCTTGATTACCTCGTACAGTGGGACAGGCCCTTAACTGTGCACCATCGTGCCGCCCGGACCTCTGGATGGTGGGAAGGGAAGGGAAGAGGCGAATGTTCAGTCACTGCGTCTCCTTCAGTCGCGGGGGAAGGTGCCACAAGATGGGGGAGTGGAGAGGGTGAGGGCAGAAGAGCAAGCCAGGATTTGTCAGTTTAGACTGTGTTCAAATTTCAAGTCATTTTATGCCTGGCCAGCAGCTTTGGCACCAAAGTAAGACACAAAATGCTGGAGTAATGCCGTGAGTCAGGCAGCATCTCTGGAGAACATGGAAAGGTGATGTTTTGAGTCGGTGGTACCCACATATCCATGATGTACAGAGATACTGCGTGTTCTGCTGGGTTACTCCAGCATTTTGTGTTTGTTGTTTTGTAAACCAGAATCTGCAGTTCCTTGTTATTACATTGGCGCCAATCTTTGCCTCTTATCAAGTTTTCATTCATGAGATAGGTGCTGTTTAACCACTCTGCTGGTCAGGGTGTGGTATGTCACCTATGATTTTGTGGGAAATATTCATGGCATGATATGCATTACTAAATAATTTAGTCTATTTAATGGTCCAACGAATAAATTCTGTCCAAAGCAAGCGTTGTCTGCGAAGGGCGCTCGTCATCGCCAAGGACTGCTCTCACCCCAACCATGGACTGTTTAACCTCCTACCATCCGGGAGGCGCTACAGGTCTCTCCGTTGCCGGACCAGCAAGTCCAGAAACAGCTTCTTCCCTGCGGCTGTCACACTACTCATCAATGTACCTCGGTGACTGCCAATCACCCCCCCCCCCCCCCTCCGGGACACTCCTCCCACAGGAAAAACACTATGACTGTATGCATGTAAATAGATTTATTTATTGAAATCATATTCTATGTCGCTCTTCCAGGGAGATGCTAACTGCATTTCGTTGTCTCTGTGCTGTACACTCACAATGACAATTAAAGTTGAATCTGAATCTGAAATTCAGACTATTACTTAAACGAAGGGGCTTTGTTACTGTAATTAAGGGTAAAGTAGATGAATTTGATCCCTCGGCATGTCTGTTTACGGGCCCTTTTTAATTCCTATTCCTGCAGCAGTCTGCTTCTGCTATATGCCAGTCTACTAGCAGCCGTTTCCTGGTTACTGGAATGTCATCCATTTCCTGGTCGTGCTTGTGTGGGGGCAAGCGGCGCATGTTAAAACCCACTTGTCTGTGCTCGCAGTGGTCTGTGGTTGGACGTCCCTCCTCTGGGAGATCTGGACACCATGATGCGGACGCTGTTAGAGCGGGCAAATTATACTTGCCATTGAAAGAGCATTTGCCGGCCCTTTTAAAATCCTGTTAGAAATCTGAATGTCCAGAATTCACCAATAGACAATAGACAATAGGTGCAGGAGTAGGCCATTTGGCCCTTTTTAAGCCAGCACCGCCATTCAATGTGATCATGGCTGATCATCCCCAATCAGTACCCCGTTCCTGCCTTCTCCCCATATCCCCTGACCGCTATTTTTAAGAGCCCTCTCTAGCTCTCTCTTGAAAGTATCCAGAGAACCTGCCTCCACCGCCCTCTGAGGCAGAGAATTCCACAGACTCACCCCTCTCTGTGAGAAAAAGTGTTTCCACGTCTCCGTTCCAAATGGCTTACTCCTTATTCTTAAACTGTGGCCCCTGGTTCTGTACTCCCCCAACATCGGGAACATGTTTCCTGCCTCTAGTGTGTCCAAGCCCTTAACAATCTTATATGTTTCAATGTGATTCCCTCTCGCCCTTCTAAACTCCAGAGTGTACAAGCCCAGCTGCTCCATTCTCTCAGCAGCCTGGTGAATCTTTGTTGCACTCCCTTGCGAGGTAGAGAGGTCAAAACTACTTTGTACGGCATCATCTAGGCCGTGTACAACTGTAATAAAACTTGCTTAATCCCGCACTTAAATCATGTCATAATAACAGCTAATGCACCATTCGCCTTCCAAAGTAATTGCTTCACTTGCATGTTGGCCTTCATTGCTAAGTACAAGCACCCTGAACGTTGACGCTACTCAGTCTCTTATCATTTAAGAAGTGGATGAGCACTCATCTTTCCACATATTACATAGAAACATAGAAAATAGGTGCAGGAGGAGGCCATTCGGCCCTTCGAGCCAGCACCGCCATTCATTGTGATCATGGCTGATCGTCCCCTATCAATAACCTGTGCCTGCCTTCTCCCCATATCCCTTGATTCCACTAGCCCCTAGAACTCTATCAAACTCTCTCTTAAATCCATCCAGTGACTTGGCCTCCGCTGCCCTCTGCGGCAGGGAATTCCATAAATTCACAACTCTCTGGGTGAAAACGTTTTTTCTCACCTCAGTCTTAAATGACCTCCCCTTTATTCCAAGACTGTGGCCCCCTGGTTCTGGACTCGCCCAACATTGGGAACGTTTTTCCTGCATCTAGCTTGTCCATCGCATTACATTTCCATGTTCTCACCCGATCCACTCACTCGGCTTGCCCATATCCCGTTGAAGCCTCCTTCAGTTTAGTGTAGCGATACAGTGCTGAAACCGGCCCACCGAGCCCACGCCGACCAGCGATCTCCGTACACGAGCACTATCCCATACACTAGGGACAATTTGCAGTCTTTACCGGAATCAATTAACTGCAAATCTGTACGTCTTTGAAGGTAGACAAAAGTGCTGGAGAAACTCAGCGGGTGCGGCAGCATCTATGGAGCGAAGGAAATAGGCAACGTTTCGGGACGAAACGTTGCCTATTTCCTTCGCTCCATAGATGCTGCCGCACCCGCTGAGTTTCTCCAGCACTTTTGTCTACCTTCGATTTTCCAGCATCTGCAGTTCCTTCTTTAACACTGTACGTCTGTTGAAATGTGGAAACCGGAGCGCCCGGAGAAAACCCACGTGGTCACGGGAAGAAGCTACAAACTCCGCACAGACAGGACCCGTAGTCGTGATCCAACCTGGGTCTCTGGCGCTGTAAAGCAGCATCTCTGCCGCTGCGCCACGATATACCGCCTCCTCTGTGATCTTAATGCCACCTAGTTTTGTTTCATCAGCAAACTTTGGAATCTTGACTTTTGTCCCTTCGGCCAAATCATTGATATCCACATTGATGTGAATGGTCGGGTACTCAATCATCAGAGCTAATTGCAACCTGTGGACCTGAGCAGATTCCTACTCTTTGCTTTCTGTCTGACAACCAATTCTCAATGCATGTTGTTTAAGAAGGAACTGCAGATGCTGGAAAATCGAAGGTACACAAAAAAGCTGGAGGAACTCAGCGGGTGCAGCAGCATCTATGGAGCGAAGGAAATGGGCAACGTTTCGGGCCTATTTCCTTCGCTCCATAGATGCTGCTGCACCTGCTGAGTTTCTCCAGCATTTTTTGTACTCTCAACACATGTTGGTCTGTTGCCCCCAACCCTCGTTCACCAACTCCAGCACGCAACGTTATCAATGTCCTATGAAAATTCTCTATTCTCTCTACTGCTAATCCCATCCAGGTCTGATTTTGCCTGGATAGCACCCAAAACCAAGCCTTTCACTGTATCTTAGTGCACAGTATAATAATAATAATAAACTGTTTCCGATACATCCCCAGGAACTTCAGTAGATACTATGATTTTTCCCTTGTGTGGGATTGTGCTGGTTTCACACGAAGATGGACTCAAAAAGCTGGAGTAACTCAGCGGGTTGGACAGCCTCTCTGGAGAAAAGGAATGGGTGACGTTTCGGGTCGAGCCCCTTCTTCAGACTCGGGGTCTCAGCCCGAAATGTCACCTATTCCTTTTCGCCAGAGATGCAGTTTGATTTGCTGAGTTACTCCAGCTTTTTGCGTCTATCTTATGATTATTTCCCCCTTGCTAAGTTTGTGCTGGCTCTGCGATAGACTGTTATTATTTTTCTCGGCCTGTTCATAAATCTTTTATCAGAGATTCCAGCATTTTAAGTTGCACAAGCTGGTCAGTTGTTCCCTGTTTGGAAAATGCTAAGTCAAGCATTCTCGCATCTCGTGGAATTCCCTGCATGTTTTTCTTTAAGCACTGAATTTCAATTTTTTTTGAATATCATAATTCTATCTGGTTTTCACATGATCTTGCCTCGTTAAATAGGACTGAGCTGACATTCCAATTGATGGCTCCTAGTAAAGGTGCTATCAGGTGGATGAACCGTGGGGCAGCACGGTGGCGCAGCGGTAGAGTTACTGCCTTACAGTGCCTACAGCGCTGGAGGCCTGGGTTCGATTCCGACCACGGGTACTCTCTGTACTGAGTTTACACCTTCCCCCCCCCCCCGTGACCGCGTGGGATTTCTCCGAGATCTCGGTTTCCTCCCACATCCAAAGATGTACAGGTTTGTAGGTTAATTAGCTTGGTATACGTCTAAATTGTCCCTAGTGTGTGCAGGATAGTGTTAATGTGCGGGGATCGCTGGTCGGTGCGGATTCGGTGGGCCGAAGGGCCTGTTTCCGCGCTGTATCTCGAAACAAGACAAAACGATTATTAGTTTTAAGTCCATTTAAACCCCGGTGCAAGGAATTGACCCACTCCAAGGGTCTGTTTCCACAATAGTGGATCATTGTATAAATGAGGTGAAGGTTTCAAAGGAAAGTGGAGGTGGAGAAATATTTTTGAATTGTCAACATAGGAAATCTTCTGGAACAGTGATTACTGTAGAATGAGAGGAGTGGATTGAAGCAGGAAAAGGACAACTGCAACATTAAGAGAATATTGCATAAACATGGTGAGGTGAAAATAAAAAGGTTATTGAGTAGAATTTTCACCGGTCTCCTTACTATCACCTTGTTGCCTAGCAATGGCACATCTTGGTTTACATGGGCTCAAAGTGCAACTTATTGACTGAACAGAGTATTGATGAGCACCGCGGAAACCCAGACACCATAAAATTCCAGTGTTTTCCCACGTTCCAATAAAAAAAAAGGATGTCTGGATGAAAATGGTCTCCTCTAAATCTTATTCACGTTAAAGCTGTGCACTCTGGCCTTGGGGAAAACTTGCTAATTCCCCTATCTATTCCCCTTAAAATGTTGTATCCCTCTATCCTCCCTCCCTCTTTCAGCCCCCTTTACTTGAGAGAAAAGAGACCCAGCCATTAAAGTCATTCTTCATAAGTGAAGCACTTCATCTTCTTTGCAATCTCTTTCTTGCCATTGTGGGAAGCGCAGAACTGCACACAACATGTAATCTGTGGGATAACTGCTGTTTTATAATGTTGCAGCAGGACCTCCATGCTCTGGACTATTCCACGCGTCACGAAGGCAAGCCTTCAAATGCCACCTTCACCATATCTACCTGTGCTGCAAACTTCAGGGGATCTTTGAACTTGTGCACTTGGTCCTCAATACTCCCCAGGACTCCACTATTCATGGGTGTATGCCTTGTCGACGATATGCCCACCTCATTATTGCATTACCACACCGACTTTGCTTCCAAAGTACTTCATTACCTCTGCAGGCACTCTGGGGATCCTGAAGTTATGACAGGAAAGTTGCATGTTGCGAGAGCTTTCATTAACCCGGGTCCTGGGACAATGACTGTTCTCCAGGAATGGAGGAATGGGGATGATCAGGATGGGTGCTGGCTTGAAGGGCCAAATGGCCTACTCCAGCACCTATTGTCTATTGTCTATTGAATGCCTGGAAATTGTTCAGGTGGCACCCAGAGGCAATTCTTTTAAGAAGATTAAACTTCCGGTAGGTTTAGTTTAGAGATACAGCACAGAAACAGGCCCTTCGGCCCACCGGGTCTGCCCCGACCAGCGAGCCCCGCATATTAACACTATCCGACACACACTAGGGACAGTTTACAATTTTACTGAAGCAAATTAACCTACAAACCTGTACGTCTTTGGAGTGTAGGAGGAAACCGGAGCACCCGGGGAGAACATACAAACTCCGTACAGACAAGCACCTGTAGTCAGGATCGAAACCCGGCTCTCTGATGCTATAACGCAGCAACTCTACCGTTGCGCCATCTGTCTGCATGGTGGCAAACTTGTCATATCTTCTACATCCCAATATAGTTTAAACAACAAAAAATCCCTTCACTCTACACCTGAATGCATGGCTTCCTGACTGGGATGCAGTTCCACTGGCTTCCTGCCAAGCCTTCATGCTCTGTGCATTGGAAAGTGTGCCATCAGCAGGCTATTGAACAGCAGAAGCAGAACTGAGTGAAGTGATAACTTGACCATATCCATGAGCTATCATTTTGGCATGTGAATAAGTAACTTCTTTCTACATGAAACCATCCACCACAGCGGATTCCCCACATTCCTCACTGTGGTGGAAGGCAATAAAGACCAAGCTTCTTCCTCTTTATATCTCCCGCGGTCGGGGTGTCGGAGCGATCGAAGCTCCGGCGTTCGAAGACCCCGCGTCGGGGCGATCGAAACTATCGCGTCGGGGCGATCGAAACTATCGCGTCGGGGCGATCGAACCATCTGTCGGGGCGATCGAAGCTCCGGCGGTCGAAGACCCCGTGTCGGGGCGATCGAAACTATCGCGTCGGGGCGATCGAAACTATCGCGTCGGGGCGATCGAACCATCTGTCGGGGCGATCGAAGCTCCGGCGGTCGAAGACCCCGTGTCGGGGCGATCGAAACTACCGCGTCGGGGCGATCGAAACTACCGTGTCGGGGCGATCTGAACTCCCGCAGCATTAATGGAAGTAGCTGAAGAAGGGTCCCGACCTGAAACATCATCTGTCAATGTTCTCTCGAGATGCTGCCTGACCCACTGAGTTACTCCAGCAGTTTGTACATAGTTGATAGGAGCAGAATTAGGCCATTCGACCCATCAAGTCCACTCCGCCATTTCATCCATCCCTCTTAACCCCATTCTCCTAACTTCCCGTAATCCCTGACACCTGTACTACTAATCACGAATCTATCTATCTCTGCCTTAAAAATATCCATTAATTTGGCCTCCACAGCCTTCTGTGGCAATGAATTCCACAGATTCACCGCCCTCTGACTAAAGAAATTCCTCCTCATCTCCTTCCAAAAGGAACGTCTTTTAATTCTGAGTTCCACCCCCTCATCCTTGTAAACTTCAGCGAGCAGAGTCCCAGTACTGTGAAACACTCATCATCCATCAATCAATCAATCAATCAATCAATCAAAATACTTTATTGTCATTCAAAAATACACCACCAGATGCAAGTCTGAACGAAATTTTGTTACATCTGGCTCACCGTGCAACATAAAATAACAAAAGGATAAAATAGATAAAAAGATAAAATAGATAAAAAGTTAAAATAGATAATAATGGAGGCACATTATATGGAATTCAAGAGTCTGATGGCTCGGGGGAAGAAGCTGTTGCAAAACCTGGCCGTTCTGCTCCTTATACTGCGATACCTTTTGCCCGAGGGCAGCAGAGTGAACAGTCCACGATGGAGATGTGTGGGGTCCTTTATAATGCTGTTGGCCTTGGACAAGCAACGTTTGCACGCAATGTCCCAGATTGGAGGTAGAGAAGTCCCGATGATTTTTTTCAGCCGTCCTCACCACTCTCTGCACGGACTTCCAGTCGGAGGCTTTACAGTCCCCAGACCAGACAGAGATGCAGCTGGTCAAAATGCTCTCTCTGGTGCCCCTGTAGAAAGTGGTGAGGACGGGATGGGGGAGATGAGCTCTTCTCATCCGGCGCAGAAAGTGCCAACGCTGTCTTAACTAGTGATGCGATGTTTTGTGACCAGGTCAGACATGTCAGGTTCGTGATCTGCACCCCCAGGAGCTTAGCGCTACTGACCAACTCCACATCGATGTCATTAATGTGTAGTGGTGTGTGACTGGGATAATTCTTGCAAACCTTTTCTGGACCCTCTCCAGCCTTCGTCAGATATGGGGCCCAAAACTGCTCACAAAAACGTTGTGTCCTTTTGTTTAAACCAGCTTGTTGTGGGTTGTTTGACAGGCCCTTTTATAGTTTCACAGACAGATGGCCGTAATGATTAACTGCTGTCAGGGTCTAAAATGACATTTTTGGGATTTTTAGAATTGTGTAATGAAACCACCCACTTTTCCGAGGCTGCAGCTTGCTGGCACTGTGTGATATATGTGGGGAGACAGAGTTGAGTATATACTGGTCGAGAATAGACACAAAAATCTGGAGTAACTCAGCGGGTCAAACGGCATCTCGGGAGAAAAGGAATCGGTGACATTTCGGGTTCAGTATTCAGTATTTACTTTAATGTCATTTCCACCGAGTATTTACATACACAGAAGAAACGAAAAAATGTTTCTCAATCAGTTCCTGTCAGTGTGGGTAATAAAAGCAGAATAAATACATACAACTTGTAAGGGTTGAGACCCTTCTTCAGACCCTGTCCAAAATGGAGTTACTCCAGCTTTTTGTGTCCGTATCTTCGGTATAAACCAGCATCTGCAGTCCCTTCCTGAATGTACTGGGTCACCATCTGCAGTAAACAGTCTTGTTTATTTGTTGAGCGGCATTTTGCAATATGAGACACACTGGTATATTTCAGTATTAAAGTTATTATCAATGGGTTTAAAGATCGATTTCCAACATTCATAATGCCATTACTAGGGCTATACTGTTTCACTTGGTTGTGCCTTGGCTGCGAGCTCTCTGCTTACACTGTGCTTTCAGGGAATGGCTGAGATTCCAGTGTCCATTTCAGTGCAGGGCAGTGTCGAGTGAAACATTCCGCAGCCAGCCGCATGGATATCCTTTGTGCCCACACAGTCACACAGTGAGGAAGTCCAGGAACTTTCAAGTATTTATCTTTACATTATTTCTGTCAATTTAGAGTGATATGGGAATCCAATTACAATTAAAACCCCAGTTTTTCTTGTTGCACTGACTACGGTGTTATTGAAAGAATCTTTCAAGCCTTCTCTTCTAATCGCCTAAACTCAGGCAGCAAACTTGGGGCCTCATTAGAGGGTGGGAGAGGATAAACTATGCAGTCTATCCCGGATAACCCTGTTGTGTAGCTCTTTGATTTCCTTGGCAATCGGCCCGTGCCTCTGTACGACCTTTCAGTAAGTATTTTTGAGTGTTGCCATTGATTGTTTAGGGGAGGCTCCTTCAAAATCGTTCATGAGCAGCTTGCAAAGTTTCCTAATTGCTGGCTGACTGCAAACGTAAATGCAAGGCTGTTTCACGTATGGAAGGGAGTATCCTGCATTTCCCTATCCTCCTTTCTACTCTTGGATTTCATTATTATTCAACTACCTCTCGACCCAATTCACCCACCCGCCAAAACCTCTGCTGCCTGAATAAGGCTTCCGACACAAAACCATGTTCTCCAGAGATGCTGCCTGACCTGCTGGGTTACTCCAGCGTTTTGTGTCGTTTTTATGTAAACCAGCATCTGTAGTTCCTGGCTTCTAAGGGGTCACTTAACTTAAAGGAAAGGTGTTGACATTTCCTTTCGGGCCTTTTTTAGGTGCGAATCATCCATTTCCGAGTTATTGGAAATGCCTGAAAGCAGTGAACACATTTCCCTTTCAACTCTCTCTTTGAGTTCTTCAAGGTGCTGGCTTCCTGATGCAGGCTGGTGTTGACACCGCAGTATCATTGCCCCTCCTAACTTGCCCAAAGGGCATTAGATTCGGTTATGTAGTCGGGAACCGGATTTGCGTGTAAACAAAGGAAAGCATTTCAGTTGTGCCTTTCCTGTGTGTGCGACTAATTTAAGGTGTAGCTACAGTTGTAGAATGGTTGTAAATTCCTCCTCTTTAGGCACTCCCTTGGGATTAAGAAATATTCCCGCCTCCATTCTGAGGAGTGGAAAATGTCTGCACATAAACCCTTTTAGCATGCGGTGGCGGCTTTTGCTCATTAACTTCACTAGAGCAAGTGTAGTCTTGATCTAATGGCAAAGAGCTCCAAAACAATTGGAGACCAGGCTCTGCTGTGTAGCTGGTGCACATGTTCTTAAGCCCCTGTCCCACTTAAGCCCCTGTTCTTGGCATACTAATTACGCGACCTCGTCGTCGCGTTGAGGCGCGAAGGTCACGCGTGTCTTCATGCGCCCGCACAGCCGTCTGGAGCGCGTGACGTCATTTGAAGGTGGACACAAAATGCAGGAGTAACTCAGCGAGACCGGCAGCATCTCTGGAGAGAAGGAATGGATGACGTTTCGGGTCAAGACCCTTCTTTCAGACTGAAGAAGTCTGAAAGAAGAAGGAATGTCCCATTCCTTCTCCGCCCTACCCCAGTTAGGCAAAAGATGCTCCAGTTAGGCAAAAGATACAGAAGCTTGAAAGCACACACCACCAGACTCATGAACAGCTTCTGTTATCAGGCATCTGACCAGTGTGTCCATAAGCGAGGGTACTGTCCGATTCACTTCTGCCCCAGCGTGGACATTGGACTTTGTTTAAGGAACTGGTGAACGACATTGCTGAGAACTATATTCTGCACTCTGTATATTTCCCTTTGCTCTACCGATTGTACTTGAGTTTGTCTTTGTATTTATTTATAGTATTATCTGATTTGTTTAGACGGCATGGAAAACAAAGCTTTTCACTGTACCTTGTTACACATGACAATAATATGCCTGAACCTATAAGCCTCTGTACCCTGCACTCTCACTCAACTCAAAGGACCTTTCTCTCCCACCATGCCGTTAAATTCACACCAACCAAATGACGTTGTGTTTCCTGAAGGCTGAGTAGATTTTTAATGACAGTCTGACGGCTAATTCATGAAACACCAAATTTCTTCCATTAGTTTAACCACAGTGGAATTTGGTCTCATGACCTCCGAATTGCAAGATCAAGACACTGAATCAGTGGGCTATTGAGCATTGCAGTGGGCTATGTTCTCTAGACCCATTTCCACATGATCGTTTTGACTAAACATCCCATGACCATTATTCATCCAAAGTCTGATGTTTCTCGGCATCTGCAGAGGCCAAACTCTCAAGTCGTCACCAGCTCTTTTTCACAGAAGCAAAGAAGTAAATGGGTCTTGCACTTAACAACGGCAAAACACAGGCCCTCGATCAGCCTCGCCTTACTGTACAAAACTGCCTTTTGACGAAAAATCCATGCCCTGGGAAAATGAATAGGTAGAAAGGAATGCAGATGCTGGTATTGGCCGAAGATGGACACATAGTGCTGGAGTAACTCCGGGTGCGGGTCAGGCAGCACCTCTGGGGGAAACAGGATGGTTGACGTTTTGGGTCGGGACCTTTCCGAAGTCTGGAGTAGGGTCCCGACCTGAAACGGCACCCATCCTTTTTCTCTAGAGATGCTGCCTGACCAGCTGAGTTACACCAGCACTTCGTGTCTATCCTTGGAGAATAAAGACTGCTTCCTATATTATGTCAGGATCCTTCTCCTAGAAAACGCAGACATCGGTGACGAAACTCATCACCCCCTCCGTGCCCTGTTCAGCTCGGGGAGAGCCTATTGGCAAGTTGATCGGCAGAATACCCTTGGGAAAGCATGGCCCAGTGTGGAGCAGCTTCCCGCCAGCATTCCTGAGTTGGTTGGAAAACACAATGCTGGAGTCGGGCAGCCTCTCTGCAGGATATTGACCATTGGCGTTTTGGGTTGGGAACCTTCTTCAGACCTGCTGAGTTGCTCCAGCACTTTGTGTTGTACACACAATTCCAGGATCTACAGGTCCTTGTGTCTCCTTGGATTTGTTGGTGCGCGGAAGATAGAATGAAGATCAGGTCTTGAAACCTGGTACAAAGCTCATGCTCGATTCGGCAGGAATAACTTCTGTCTTCCTGTGCAGTTCTAAGTTATTGACGATCCATAGTACGCGCCTTGAAGCATTGAGGAGAGATCAATTTCACCGACTGCAAGATTCAGATGGCGTGGCTTTTCATTACGATAGTTTGCAATACGGACAGTTTCCCAAGTTCAGTACAGTGGGTGGCACAGTGGCTTAGGAGTAGAGTTGCTGCCTTACAGAGCAAGAAATCCCTGTTTAATTCTGACTACTGGTGCTGCCTGTACGGATTTTGTACGTTCTCCCTGTGACGGTGTGGGTTTTCTCTGGGTGCTCCGGTTTCCTCCCACACTCTAAAGCTGTCTCTAGTGTGTGCAGGATAGTGCTTGTGTACGGGGTGAGCATTGGTCGGCAAGGACTCGGTGGGCCAAAGGGCCGGTTTCCCCGCTGTATCTCAAGTCTAAAGCAATCTCCCCATTATATGGGAGTCACCTTTATAGCACATCCACTGGTTCACTTTTTCCCTCTGCGCATGTTGCTGCTTCAAGGAATTGGTCAGCTGTGATTTCCTTTTCACAAGCCAGCATTGATTTGAAAATCAAAATAAAACTGCAGATATTGTAAAAATCATGGATGTTGTCTGACCTGCTGAGTGTTCTCTGCATTTTTGTTTTTTTATACAATGCTGACTTTGTCTGAATACTGTACATTTTCCTCAGTGCCCTTCCAAAATGAACATTCCCCTCTGTGAAATGTTAAGCTCCTGTGGTTTCCTGTTTTCCATGTTGTTGCTTCAAAGGAATTAGTCTAATATGATTTCCCTTTCGCAAATCAGTACTGATTTGTAAATCAAAATAAAACTGCAGAAGCGAATCGCTGCTTTCCACCTTCCTCCCTCTTGAATAAAGTGCCTGCATCAGTTTTACAATCAAATGGAACCGTCTTGGAATCTAAGGAATTTTGAAAGTCGATGCATCAATTTTCAATCTCACCAGCCACTTCGATTAAGAACCTGTAAAGTCCATCAGGTGTAGGGAGGAACTGAAGATGCTGGATTAAATCGTAAATGGACACAAAAAGCTGGAGTAACTCAGCGGGGCATCTTTGGAGAGAAGGAATGGGTGACGTTTTGGGTAGAGACCCCTCTTCAGATTGGATGGACCCTGGAGACTTGACAGCCTACTGCTCCAATTTACACAGCTCTGCTTCCTGGATTATACATTCTTTCCCTTCCAATTCTCCAATTTCTAGCTATGTTGTATTCTCTATACTACACACTGACACAAATAACCTGTTTATTTCCTGCTTTCTCTTTTGTTTTCCATTATTTCCTCGAGCTTATTTGCAATGAGATTATCACGCACTTTGTTAACTTTTTTGAATAATTGAGTTTAATTTAGAGATCTAGTGCGGAAACAGGGCCCTTCGGCGTACCGAGTCTGCTCTGACCTGCGATCCCCGGACACGAACACCACCCTTGCAATCTTTATCGAAGCCTATTAACCGACAAACCTGTACATATTTGGAGTGTGGGAGGAAACCGGAGAAAACCCACGCGGTCATGGGGAGAACGTACAAACTCTGTCCATACAAGCACCCGTAGTCAGGATCGAACCCGGGTCTGTGACGCTGTAAGGCAGCAACTCTGCCGCTGCGCCACCGTTCTTTACTCAAGCAAGGATCACGGGACCTCCAATTAATTTTTTTTTTCTCTTGCTTGTTGGAATGTAAGTTCTTGTGGGATGGGGGGGGGGGGGGGGGGGGCGCCGTGAGGGAGGGGGAAGAACAATGGGGAACCGGCGTGGAGGGACTGCCGGGGGGGGGGAATTTATAACTTTGGCAGCGCCCTTTATGGGCGACTATTTACACACCTTGGGTAGGCTAGCAAAGACTTTCACTGCGACTTGTCACATGTGACAATAAAGTATTCAACTCCAGGTTCATTAAAAAAAAAACCCGCTGAGTTACTCCAGCATTTTGTGTCTACCTTCCATTAAATGTCTGTTCTGCATCTTGATTGCCAATCTCTTAACCTAAATTGCAATTTCACTAAGGCCTTTATAATGACCCTTTATAATTCCCATGCCTTTATAATGACACTTCAAGTTTAAAATACTGGCCTTGATTCCATTGTTTCCCCTCTCAGGCTGAATATAAAATGTAATCCCATTACGTTCACTGCTATCTCGGGGCGCCTTCATGTTGATGTAATTCAATAAAATTATCTCCGAGGACAATCGTGGAGCTGGCTGTTTGGTTAACTCCTAAACATGCTGTTCTGAGAAACTATCTTGTAAACATTCTACAAACTCATCAAGGCAATCCTTACCCATTCGATTTCTTTTCCCTGCTAATCCAACATGATTCTTGTCGTAACTTTTGGACCAGCTCCAATTCCTTTTTCTTTTATATTCTTTCCCACCATGCGGTTACTATTTGGAAGCCTGTTCATGATACTCGCAAGAGTCATTTCCTTTATTATACCTTCTTCTAAGGCCCCCTACGGTCATGGCTGACCATGGGTGTCTCCAGGGTGCCATTCCCTACATGGAGGATGCCTGTGCGTGACTTTGTTTGACGTGGGGACTGGTGCACAGACAGCCACCCCACGGTCCTTGACAGATCTGGGTCAGGATCCAGTGGCATGGAGTCCAAGACGACCGGAGACCCTTTTCTGCTGCAGCCTTCATCCATCCGCCTTCCCAGCCTTTGTGACGCTCCACTAAGGTCAGCCATCGTCCTCCGCCTGTTCCACCGTTGAGGTCTTGGTTGGATTGCTCCATGTCAGAGACCTCCACCTCAACCTTACCGCCATGGGTGGCCCTACCAGGAGCATAGCTCCAGACGGCATCGCTCTCAGGATCTCAGGTCCACACAAGGTGACAATCCATGGAGAATACCACACCTTCACCAAAACCACTTCAAAATCCTGGTTTCTTACACTTGGATCATCCCTTTCACTCGGACTAAGAGCAGCATTAATGAACATGGATGTAAAGTGCTGGAGTAACTCAGCGGGCCAGGCAGCATGTCTGGAGAAAAAGGATGGGAGACGTCTCGGGTCGGAACCAGAAGTGCCAGTGCCATCTTCTTCGCTGTCGTGCGCTGGGGCAGCAGGGCAAAGGCTGCGGACATCAATAGGGACAACAAACTCATCAGGAAGCCCATCTCCGTCCTTGGGGCGGAGTTGGATTCACGGGAGGTTGGTCTTGGAGGGGAGGATGCTCCTCAAACTGCGGAGCATCCTGGACAATACAGCTCACCCCCTCCATGACACACACACTGGTCAACCTGAGGAGCACCTTCAGCAACAGACTGGTTCCACCAAGATGCAGCACAGAACGCCACAGGAGATCCTTCTTCCCCGTGGCTATCAAACTGTACAACTCCTCCCCCTTTAGCATTGCGGTAGACTGAGACTGACTCCCCAATCTTTGTACGCCCCCCAAGCCTTTCCACTCGTCACTTTAATTTCCCGTTTCATGTATTTTGTGTTTTTACGACTGTTGGCGGATCAATTTTAAAGTTCCATCATTGATTTGAAATTTCTCCCATCCTTTTTCTCCTGAGATGCTGCCTGACCCGCTGAGTTACCCCAGCACTTTGTGTCTATCTTCGGTATACACCAGCATCTGCAGTTCCCTCCTTCACATCATTATTGAACAGTTGCCCCACCAACATTTCTTAGCCTTGTGTCCTCCTCGACTAGAACATAGAACACTGCAGCACAGGAACAGGCCCTTAGGCCCACAATGCCAGTGCCCAAAATGATGCCAAGTTAAATCCATCTCCTCTGCCTGCAACAGACACAAAATGCTGGAGTAACTCAGCGGGACAGGAAGCATCTCTGGAGAGAAGGAATGGGTGTCGTTTCGGGTCGAGACCCTTCATCGGACCCGAAACGACACCTATTCCTTCTATCTGGAAATGCTGCTGGTCCCGCTGAGTTACTCCGGCATTTTGTGTCTATCTTCGGTGTAAACCAGCATCTGCAGTTCCTTCCTACACATTTCCTCTGTCTGCAAGTGATCTATATCCCCACCACTCCCTGAATATTCATGTGCCGATCCAAAAGTCTCTTAAATACCACTATTATATCTATCTCCATCACCGCCCCAAGCAGCATGTTCCAGGAACCAACTATCCTCTGTATGTAAAAAAAATTTGCCCAACATATGTTCTTGAAACTTTTCCCTTCTCACCGTACAGCGATGCTCTGTAGTCTTTGACATTTTCCACCATGGGGAAAGAGTTTCCGACTGTCTCAGCCTCTCGTTATTATATATACTTCCATCAGGTCTCCCCTCGGCCTCCAACGCTCCGAAGAAAACAGTTCATGTCTGTCCAACCTCTCGCTGTTGCTAATACCCCCTGATCGAGGCATCATTCTGACAAACCTCCTCTGCACCCTTTCCAAAGCCTCCACATCCTTCCTGTAATCGGGCGACCAGAAATACACGTGATCCTCCAAATGCAGCCTGAACCAAGTCCAATAGAGCTGCATCATGACTTCCTGGCTCTTATCCTCAATGCCTGACTAATGAAGGCAAGCATACCCATATGCACCATGTTCATAGGTTATAGGAGCAGAACAGGCCATTTGGCCCATCAAGTCCACTCCGCCATTCATTCATGGCTGATCTATCGTTCCCTCTCAACCCCATTCTCCTGCCTTCTCCCCATAACTCCTGACACCCGTACTAAACATAGAAACATAGAAAATAGGTGCAGGAGTAGGCCATTCGGCCCTTCGAGCCTGCACCGCCATTCAATATGATCATGGCTGATCATCCAACTCAGTATCCTGTACCTGCCTTTTCTCCATACCCCCTGATCCCTTTAGCCACAAGGGCCACATCTAACTCCCTCTTAAATATAGCCAATGAACTGGCCTCAACTACCTTCTGTGGCAGAGAATTCCACAGATTCACCACTCTCTGTGTGAATAAATTCCTCCTCATCTCCTTCCTAAAGGTGCACCCTTTTATTCTGAGGCTGTGGCCTCTGGTCCTAGACTCTCCCACCAGTAGAAACAGCCTCTCCACATCCACTCTATCCATGCCTTTCACTATTCGGTAATTCTTAACCACTCCTTGTATCTGGTTTGCCAATAAATATAAATGCAAATGAACGGAATGGTACATAGATGCTCTGTAGCCTTTGGTAATTCGGGTCCCAGTCATATTTTTGTTTTGTCACCATATTTAATAGTTGCCACAACATTCTTACTCACTTTTTACACTCTCAGTTCATCTGTTTGATTTCAAACACTGCTTGCATCCAGATACAGAGCCTTTAATGCCGTCTTTTTTTTAATTCGTTTTATAACCTCCAGCCATTTTAACGGATTTATTCTTGGATTTATACTGTGTATTCCTCCTTGTCACAGTTTGTTTATCGTTTTGCATTTTAATGCCTCTCTCTCCAGTCTTGCTTCTGCCCTTTCATTTACCAGAGCCTTGCAATTTTGATCCACTGCCTCCCTGCGTTTAGTTAGTTTCTAATCCTCTCAAGAGTTACAGAATCCTGCAGCACGAAAACAAGCCCTTTGGCTCATTGAAGTGCAGGTGGAGCTCTAATTCGGGCACGTGTGAGGGATTGCGTTTTGGGAATTTGACTGTAAGAGGAAAATATCGGGTCCATTTAGTTGAATTCAGGTTAGAAATACAGTGCGGAAACAAGCTGTCCGAGTCCGCGCCGAACAATGATCCCCCAGCACTATCCTACTGGACTTTACTGCCTTCCATCACAGTGAGGAATGTGGGGAATCCGCTGTGGTGGATGTTTATGTTAACTTTTATGTAGTTGTGTGTCTTGTTGCTTTTTTAATTTATTTTTAATTTTTAGTATGGCGGTATGGTAATTTGATTTTCACTGCACCTTAACTGGTGCACGTGACAATAAACTGCCCTTGAAACCTTGAAACGCCAGGGGACAAATTTACAGTCTTTTACCAAAGGCGATTCACCAGCAAACCTGCACGTCTTTGGAGTGTGGGAGGAAACCGGAGCACCCGCAGAAAACCCACGAGGGTCACGGGGGGAGCGTACAAGCTCCGTACAGACTGCACCCGTGGTGAGGATTGAACCCGGGCCTCTGGCGCTGTGAGGCAGCAGCACTACCCGCTGCGCTGCCGCCCCGCCCCTTGATCTTTTGGACCATTGTTGTACAGAGGGATCTTGAGGGGCAAGTCCACAGCTCCCCCGAAAGTGGCACCACAGGTAGATAGGCTGGCAACGAAGACATGTAGCATACTCGCCTTTAATGGTCAGCGCAGTGAGTATAAAGGTTAGGAAATAAGGAGCTGCAGATGCTGGTTTACAAAATAAAAATACTCAAAGTGCTGGTGTAACTTAGCGGGGGCAGGCAAGATCCCTGGACAACCTGGATGGGTGATGTTTCGGGTCTTCAGATATGTTGCAGCTGTATAAAATGTTAACAGGCCTAGTCTGGCGTGTAGTTCTGATTGCTGCATTACAGGGAGGCTGGGGAGGCTTTGGAGAGGGTGCAGTAGAGACTCCCTGAAATGTGGCACAGTTTAGAGAATGTAAGCTATAGGGAGAGGTTTAATTTATTGTAATGTGTACCGGGGCTAAACGCAGGCTGGTGGAACTAGTGTCGAAACGAGTATGACTGTCCTCTCATGGAGGACGCCTGTGCGTGACTTTGTTTAACGTGGGGAGACTGGTGCACAGACAGCCACCCCACGGTCCTTGACAGATCTGGGTCAGGATCCAGTGGCATGGAGTCCAAGATGACCGGAGACCCTTTTCTGCTGCAGCCTTCATCCATCCGCCTTCCCAGCCGTTGTGACGCTCCACTAAGGTCAGCCATCGTCCTCCGCCTCTTCCACCGTTGAGGTCTTGGTAACTAGTGTAGATGGGAGATGCTGGCTGGTGTGGGCTAGTTGGGCCGAAGGGCCTGTTTCCACGCTGTATCACTCTATAACTCTACCTGGTGCACTATTTCCCTGTCGTGTCCGTAAGTGGACTTCGTTGAGTCAATTGGAAGCAGTGTGGAACTTGGAGCAAATGTAGACAAAGTCACATTGTGGTCTACTGAAGGAGTATCTGCAACATTGGAGGCTGAGGGGAGACTTGGTGGAACATCACAACATTATGAGAGGCATGGATGGGATAGAATCTATTACCCCAGGGGGAAATGTCAAATACTAGAGGGAGTACTTTTAAGGCGATTGGGGGAATGTTTAAAGGAGATGTGTGGGGCAAGTTTTGTGCATGGTGGTAGGTGTCTAGAATGCATTGCCAGAGGTGGGGGTAAAGCAGATGCGATAGAGGCTAATAGATCGGCACATGGGTAAGCAGGGAGCGGAGGTATTTGGATCACACGCAGACTGAAGGGATTGTTTATGGTAGACAAAAATGCTGGAGAAACTCAGCGGGTGAGGCGTCGTTTCGGGTCGAGAAGAAGGGTCTCGACCCGAAACGTCGTCTATTTCCTTCGCTCCGTAGATGCTGCCTCACCCGCTGAGTTTCTCCAGCATTTTTGTCTACCTACGATTTTCCAGCATCTGCAGTTCCTTCTTAAACACGAAGGGATTCTTTAGTTTAGTTTATTGTCACATGCACCGAGATAGAGTGAAAAGTTTTTGTTGCGTGCGATCCAGTCAACGGAAAGACTATTTAAAAAATTTCAAAATAGACTTTATCCAAGAAATAAATACATACAATGTGCAAAACCGTGGGAACCATGCGTTCGACATTTTCATCCAACATTTTCGGAGGCTATACAAACCTTCAATACTGTTTACATACATTGCACAAATTTCACAAATTTATCCCCCCCCCCCCCACCCTGGCCCACTGGTGTGGAATCCCTTCCCTTATCTTTGAGGGGCGTCTCCACCACACCCGCCCCCCCATATCCTGCAGCGGGAGGACCCTAATGCCCTGTCCCACTTGGGAAACCTGAACGGAAACCTCTGGAGACTTTGCGCCCCACCCAAGGTTTCCGTGCGGTTCCCGGAGGTTGCCGGAGGTTGCAGGTAGTGGAAGCAGGTAGGGAGACTGACAAAAACCTCCGGGAACTGCATGGAAACCTTGGGTGGGGCACAAAGTCTCCAGAGGTTTCCGTTCAGGTTTCCTAAGTGGGACAGGGGCATTAGACTGTGGTCCTCCCCCACTGAGCCGTGGCGTTGGCTGCACCGAGCTTCAGTGCGTCCCCGTGGTCTTCAGCGGGCCAGTCGGCAACATTTCCCGACGGACATCCCGCTCCACTGGGAGGTCAACAAAGCTCGGGCAGACCAAAGAGCGTCTTTCACCGAGTTGATGACCTTCCAGCAGCACTCGACACCTGGGAACAGTCCGTAAATCACAGAGTCCTGGAAAGACTACACACGCGATTACAATCAAGCCGTCCACAGTGGACAGATACAGGATAAAGGGAATAACGTTTGATTTAACTTGGCATCATGTTTGGTACAGACATTGTGGGCCGAAAGGCCATTCCTGTGCTGTGCTGTTCAATGTTCTCACTGAGGCACGACAGACCTAACAGTTGTGATAAAAGCAGGGTGATTTCTACAGCAAAGTGTTGTGATGGTGACATGCATGTACCATTTAAAGTTACTCATAATTACTTACAGCAATATAGTCAGTCTCCAGACATGATTTACACAGTAATCTCGATTCTGGCTGGGAACAGAGGCATAACTATATGCGCGCTCACTCTGCTCAGAAGGTCAGTGTGTAAATCTGCTTTGGAAGGTCGTGTGTCCAATGCATCAAAGTCTTTCGTGCCAGTCTGAATTTTTTAATTCTTTGAACCTTGTTAGCACCGGTCTAACTAGGGAATTGAATGAAGTGTTTCGCAGTTTTTAAATAAAATCTCTTCAGAATTAATCTTTTTCTGGAGAACAGTCATTTCAGTTGGAAGTTGTATTCGAGCGTGAGAGAGAGAGGAATGCACACACTCTATGCACGTACACAAAATATCCTGAGGCAGTGTATAATGAGGTATAATCTGTCCGTCCCCACATAAAATAAAACCATCCACCTTCACGATTATAGATTTGGCTTGATTAAATTGGATGGTTTGGGGAAAAAAAAAACCGTTTATTTATTTCATTGCAGTTAAGAGACAATAGACAATAGGTGCAGGAGTAGGCCATTCGGCCCTTCGAGCCAGCACCGCCACCCCCGTCCCTGCCTTCTCCCTATATCCCCTGACTCCGCTATTTTTAAGAGCCCTATCTAGCTCTCTCTTGAAAGCATCCAGAGAACCGGCCTCCACCGCCCTCTGAGGCAGAGAATTCCACAGACTCACAACTCTCTGTGAGAAAAAGTGTTTCCTCATCTCCATTCTAAATGGCTTACCCCTTATTCTTAAACTGTGGCCCCTGGTTCTGGACTCCCCCAACATCAGGAACATGTTTCCTGCCTCCAGCGTGTCCAAACCCTTAACAATCATATATGTTTTAATAAGATATCCTCTCATCCTTCTAAACTCCAGAGCATACAAGCCCAGCTGCTTCATTTATCTCTATTATCTGAGCTATTTTATAATGAAAGACAAAAGCCGTGCACGCAAATGAGAAGAGCAGGTGATCTGGTGAGGGAGGGAAAAACGTGACGGAATAAGTGGTCTTCAATGGGACTCGCCAATCCCCTTCAATAATAGCACTGATTTTAAAACGAGATCCCGGCATGAATGGGAAAGGTCATCAAATTTCTCTTCCAAACGTCGATAATTTCTTTCTTCCCCACGTTTTTATTCTTTCTGGTCAGTACGCGCTAAATATAAATTTGGAAAAACAAAAATGTCTATGCTTTGGGCAGCTAACTTTTTTTGTAAGTAACTGGGGGTCACGGAGTCCACGACGTACGGGTGGGCGTCCAAGTTTACAGAGGAATTGCAGGTTGCGGAAATTGGGTTGGGTCCAGATTCCATCACTCGCTGGAGTTCTTTGATTGTCGGCGGTTGCAAGGGATCCTGGCGTGTAAACCTTGGGAAATGTGGCCGTTACACTTTCAACACAGTTGTAAGACTGCAAAGAAGAGAATGGCGTGCCAAATTCCTCGCAGTCACAAGATCGCAAGGAGCCGAATTAGGTCGTTTGGCCCCTCGGTATTAGTCGAGTAGGAATGTGTGATATTTGTGATAGGTGGACTTGAATATCCTCCTTTGGTATTGGTTAATGATTGTCACGTGTCCCGCGATACAGTGAAAAACATTGTTTTAAGAAGGAACGGCAGATGCTGGAAAAATCGAAGGTAGATAAAAATGCTGGAGAAACTCAGTGGGTGAGGCAGCATCTATGGAGCGCAGGAATAGGTGACGTTTCGGGTCTCGACCCGAAACGTCACCTATTCCTGCGCTCCATAGATGCTGCCTCACCCTATGAGTTTCTCCAGCATTTTTAACTGCCTGTGGAAAAACTTAGTCTTGTCTGTTATTTGGGCAAAGCAGACGTTACATGAATACAATTATACTGTACTTGAGTATAAGGGAAGGGAAGCAGAATGCAGCGTTCCAGCTCCAGCTCCAGAAACTGTGGGTCATACAGTCCAAGGGCTACATCGAGGGAGAGTGGGAATACATCCTTAGTTTAGGAGAGATTCATTCGCGAGTCTGACAACGGTGAGGAAGAAGCTGTTTAATTTAGATACAGCGAGGAAACGGGCCATTCGGCCCACTCAGTCCGTGCCGACCAGCGATCTCCGCACATTAACACCATCCGACACACACACGATTTACAATTAGACAATAGGTGCAGGAGTAGGCCATTTGGCCCTTCGAGCCAGCACCGCCATTCAATGTGATCATGACTGATCATCCCCAATCAGTACCCCGTTCCTGCCTTCTCCTCATAACCCCTGACTCCGCCATTTTTAAGAGCCCTATCTCTTGAAAGCATCCAGAGAACCTGCCTCCACCGCCCTCTGAGGTAGAGATTCTACTAAGCCAATTAGCCTATCAATGACTAAAGAAAGGTATGTCTACTTTGAAGAAGTTCACCAGCATTTTTTGTCTTCCTTCTCATCTCAGTTCAGGTTAGTTTCGTTTATTGTCACGTGTACTGAGGTACAGTGAAATGTTTTTGTTGGTTGTTCAGTACAAGTATCACTATACATCTTTGGAGAGTGGGAGGAAACCGGAGAGAACCCACGCAGGTCAGGGGGAAGAACGTACAAACTCCGTGCAGACAGCACCCGTGGTCAGGATCGAACTTGGGTCTCTGGCGCCGTAAGGTAGCAACTCTACCGCTGCGCCACCGTTCCGCCCTTGTTCTCGAATGCAGTGGTACGGGCTTTCAAGCTTCTGCCCGACGGAAGATGGAGGGAGAGTGAATGATCAGGGTTTGGAACGGTCCCTTCATTGTGTTGGTTGCTTACCCAAGGGGATCGTAAAGTCCAGGTGGAATCATTGGTGGGTAAGGCTGGATTGTGTGATGGACTGAGCTGAGTCCGCAACTCTGCCACTTCTTATGGTTTTCGGCAGAACACTTGCCATGCCAAGCTGTGAGGCATCCGAATAGGATGCTTTTTATGGTGCCTCTGTCGAAATTTGTAGAGATTGAATGTCACCACCGCTGTTGGTGCTGATGGATTGTTAATAGCAGCTGATCTAACCAGGGGAATAAGTGGAAGAAGATTTCCTCCCCTTGAGCAGAGAAAAAGAGAATAAAACAAAAGTCTTGATAACTGTGAGGTATAAAACAGAATTTACTAAATAGACAATAGGTGCAGGAGTAGGCCATTCGGCCCTTTGAGCCAGCACTGCCATTCAATATGATCATGGCTGATCATCCACAATCAGTACCCCGTTCCTGCCTTCTCTCCATATCCCCAGACTCCGCTATCTTTAAGAGCTCTATCTAACTCTCTCTTGAAAGCATCCAGAGAATTGGCCTCCATTACCTTCTGAGGCAGAGAATTCCACAGATTCACAACTCTCTGGGTGGAAAGGTTTTTCCTCATCTCCGTTCTAAATGGCCTGACCCTAATTCTTAAACTGTGGCCCCTGGTTCCGGATTCCCCCAACATCGGGATCATGTTTCCGGGATCATTTAAATATTTAAATATGCAATAGTTCAGGCAACATCTCAGGATAGAGGAAGGCAGAGTTAACACTTCGGGCTAATGTCCTTTCATTGGAATTGGCCAGTTCTGATAAAACTGGGTAAGGCCGGATATCAGAAATTCTCAATGGTACTTTATTTCAATGGTACTTTATATATCACATGTACCGAGGTACAGTGAAGTTCATTTTTGCATATAGTTTAGTACAAGTATCAGGTACTTGATCAGGTATCAAGTTCAGTACAGTATTTTAGTGCTGATGTACTGAACAACCAACAAAAGCATTTCACAGTACCTCAGTACACGTGACAACTAACCTGAGCTGAGATGAGAAGGAAGACAAAAAATGCTGGTGAACTTCTTCAAAGTAGACATACCTTTCTTTAGTCAGAGGGTGGTGAATCTGTGGAATTCACTGCCATAGAAGGCTGTGGAGGCCAAGTCAGTGGATATGTTTAAGGCGGAGATAGATAGATTCTTGATTAGTACGGGTGCCAGGGGTCATGGGGAGAAGGCAGGAGAATGGGGTTGAGAGGGAGAGATAGATCAGCCATGATTGAATGGCTGAGTGGACTTGATGGGCTGAATGTTCAGAGCAGCAATGTTACAGGTTTCACAACGCCAACCAGCATAAGGTGTCGGTGCAGCCCCGATAAGGCAGCCGCCTGCGCATGTCAAATTAGCGGATTTCTTGCTAACTAAATTTAACAGGGTATCAGAAACAAGAGGGCATAGGTTTAGGATAGAGTTTAAAGGACAGAGTATTATAGTGTAGAAAAGGCCCTTTGGCCTAACTTGACCACGACGACCAACCTGCCCCATCTACACTAGCCCCACCTCCCTGCATTTGGCCCATATCCCTCTGAAGCTATCCTATCCATGGACCTGTCCAAATGTTTCTTAAATGTTGTGATAGTCCCTTCTTTAACTACCTCCTCCGCAGCTCTTTCCACACACCCACCACCCTTTGCATAGAAAAGTTGCCCCTCGGGTTCCTATTAAATATTTCCCCATGTCCTCTGGTTGTCGAATCCCCTACTCTGGGTACATCTGAGAGGAAGGTTTTGCTTTAAGAAAGTAGTTGATATCTGGAATGCACTGCCAGAGGATGTGGTGGAATCCGATATAATTACTATTTTTATGAAGCATTTAGGCACTTAAATAGTCCCTGCAGAGAAGGATATGGTTATATTGCGGGTAACTGGGATTCACGTTGATGGGCAAAACAGTCGGTGTGGAAGTGGTGGGAAAAGGGGTCTGTTTCTGTGCTGTATGATTGTCAGACCAGATTAGCAGCGTTTAAATGGACAACCAAATGAGTGCTGACCTAAGCTCAATGGGTGTGTCAGGCCGCAGATCAAAGCACTTCCTTCAATTCGAGCTCGGGACCAAAGCTGGCTTGCCAGCGGAGGAACTGGTACACTGTGGTGAGTCATTAAACAGTACTTCAGGTAAAAGCAGAAGATGCGCAAGGTGTTATTGTGAAGAAGAACATGAACTTCTCCCTGGTGACCAGTAAACTCTTTACCCTTCAACAAAACACATTCTGCGTCATTCCGAGTTCTCATTTATTATCTATTCCACAACTGTGACTGCAATTATATACCTACATTGCTCTTGTTGTTTTGGACATCCTAATAATCTCTTATTTCGTGTCCATCATCTATGTTTCAAATGTTTGGCCAGGATCTTGCACAGTGGACAGCCTTCTTGTTTGCCACCGCTAGATCTTCCAGGCAGCATTGTTCACCAAGAAGTGGGTATCTTGGTACGTGTAGGAACTGCAGATGCTGGTTTACACCGAAGATAGACGTTTCGGGTTGAGACCTTTCAAAGGGCCTCGACCCGAAATGTCACCCTTTCCCTCTATCCAGAAATGCTGCCTGTCCTGCTGATTTACTCCAGCATTTTGTGTCTATCTTTTTGTTATAAATATAACGTTACTCCAGCACTGTGTGTCTTTAAAAAAAAATAAAAATCCCAACAGTAACTTTGGATGAGGTTTGAGTGGTCATCTCTCTCCCCCTCCCCCTCCCCCCCCCCCCTCCCCCTCCCCCCCACCCCCTCCCCCCCACCCCCTCCCCTTCCCCGTCCCCTTAATTGTTATAGAATAATTATTGACATCATAATGTTGAGGTTTATTATTACCATGTACATTGATAAGCTTTTGATGGCGTACTATCCAATCAAATCAGATAATACTACAGCTGCTCGTCGACCTACGATGGGGTTACGTTCCTATAAGCCCATCGTAAATCTCGTAAGTCGAAAACGCATTTAATACAATTTGATCACATGACCGGAAGCGAGCTGCGGCTCGCTGCCGTTGGCCAGCATTTGCACCATCGTAAAGTCGAGAGATTGTAAGTCAAAGCATCGTAAATTGGGGAGCATCTGTATACATAAATACACTCAAGCTAAACACAAGCACACACCAATCTACTGGAATATGTTAAAATATTACCGTTAGCACACGCACACGCATACGCGCACACACACACACACACACACACACACACACACACTTACTTATGTATAGAGATAGCCAAGGGGCAATTAGAAGAGGTGAGGCCATGTCAATGATGTCCACATCCCATAAACGAGTTGACAAACTTATTCAACAATACTTCTCATCATTTTTTTTCAAGACCACCTATGCCCTGTTGCTGAGCTCCCCCTATGTCTGCAACCTCCATTCAAGCCTGCAGGCCTCGCTATCACTGAGCTTGCCTATTTTCGGTTTCCCGTGCATGATTTTCTTTGGCCTCTTATTTTCAGCTGCACCAAATTTTACAAGTTATTCACATTTAAAACGTCCAAAAATTTACTTTTCACTTTGTGCCAAGTTATAGATACTGCATAGGTTTGTTGTGTACTGCAAATTGTCAAGCTTTAATATTTTGGTTGTGGACCTGTTGTTATTAGATGCGACAAAACCATGTGCCAGAGGAACTCAACTGGCCGAGCAGCATTTGGAGGGATGGGTGGCGGGGAGGGGAGAAATGTCAACATTGCCTCCACCCTCAAGGTGACCCCCACCCTCACTCGCATCTTCCTGCCTACACCCCTTTCGCTTTCCGTAGAGATCACAACCTCCGCAACTCCTTGGTTCGCCCGTCCCTTCCTACACACCACCCCGCCTCTTCCTCAAGCACCTCTCCCTGCAACCACAGGAGATATAACTCCGGTCCCTCCACCTCCTCACTCGCGTCCTTCAGCCAAGATCTGCTGGATCTCCTGGTCGCTAACCATTATAACTCCTTTTCCCATTTCCTATACCATTGTTTCTGTCCTAAAGTGCCGTCTGCACGGAGTTTGTACGTTGTCCCCGTGTTTTCTCTGAGATCTTTGGTTTTCTCCCACACTCCAAAGATGTGCAGGTTTATAGGTTAATTGGCTTGCTATAAAGTGTAAAATGTCCCTAGTGTGTGTAGGATAGTGTTAATGTGCGGGGATCGCTGGCCGGCGCGGACTCGGTGGGCCGAAGGGCCTGTTTCCGCGCTGTTTCTCTAAACTAAAGACTCTGAAGCCTTGAGAAAATGCAATATTCTTTCCCCCACTCTCCCAAATCTCTGGCAGTCCCTTGGCTACACCCCTTCTGTGGGGAAGAGGAATCCCGATGGCATTGACAGCCTAGAACCCTAGGATCACTTAACAATCGGGTACAAAGGGCAGCTACTGGGCACCACCTCCCAAACTGCCCAGCTCCTGGCACAATTATAGGGAAAAGCTCTGGGTCCTACATTGGCCTTGCTAGTCATATTGCACCACATGGAATGGGAATGGATGTCATCCTTGATCTCCAGGGACCACCTAAGAAGAAGAAACCGGTGTCCCCCACTTTGTACAAAGAAATACTTTCCCATCAATTTTTTTCAAGTTTTGCAAATGGCACTCATTTGTCTGTAAACATTGTAGAATTTGCATCACCAAGGACTGTAATTATACTACATCTGGTGGGTCAGACTATTTACTGGAGGTTGTTTTAACCCTCATAGCTAGAATACACTTTGGCTGCGGAAGCAATCTTACACTCACTGGTTATTGCTGTTGCCAAATTGTTCCATAATAAGTGCATCAGCAGTAATACTTTCAGTAATGTTCATTCATTTAAGATACAAGTATATTTTCCATTGCACCAAACCAAAGGGCGGCACGGTGGAGCAGCGGTAGAATTGCTGCCTTACAGCGAATGCAGCGCCGGAGACCCAGGTTTGATCCTGACTACAGTGCTGTCTCTACAGAGTTTGTACCTTCTCCCCGTGACCTGCGTGGGTTTTCTCCGGGATCTCTGGTTTGCTCCCACCACTCCAAAGTTGTCCAGGTTTGTAGGTTAATTGGCTTTGTATAATTGTAGATTGTCCCTAATGCGTGTAGGATACTGTTAAGGGCCTGTCCCACTTACGTGTCCTTAGCACGCAAATTACTAAGGGGCCGGTCCCACTTAGAAGCACGGAGGGGTATGTAGTTGTGCGCGACATCGAGCGGGGCTCCGAAATTTTTGTAGGGAAATAAATCTTCGCGCGTCAACGGCCTGTCGCGGAACTGACGGCCAAAGTGGGACAGGCCCAAAACCCTGGCGCGACGCAACGTCTCACCTCCAACAGCAGCAGAAGCAGGCAAACGATCGCTGAACTCGGCCTGGGGCTCACGGCCGTTGCGGTCCTGATCCGCCACCACTTCTACTCCCAGAGCGGGGCCAAGAAAATTGAAGATAGACACAAAATGCAGGAGTAACTCAGTGGGACCGGCAGCATCTCTGGAGAGAAGCAATGGTTGACGTTTCGGGTCAAGACCGTTCTTTTCAGACTGAAGAAGAGTCTCGACACAAAACATCACCCATTGCTTCTCTCCAGCGAAGCTGCCGGTCCAGCTGAGTTACTCCAGCTTTGTGTCCATCTTCAAATGACGTCACGCGCTCCAGACGGCTGTGCGTACGCATGTAATCGTGCCCGACCGTCGCGGCTCAACGCGATCTCGAGGTCGCGTAATTTGCGGGCCAAGGACACGTAAGTCCTTAAGTGTGCGGGGATCGCTGGTCGGTGTGGGCCGAAGGGCATGTTTCCGCTCTGTATCTCTAAAACTAAAACATCTGCAGTGATACTGTGTTTTAACCAAATGTTACCTTGGTTGTAGGTAATCATGACTAGTCTGCATCCTGTAAAATGAAACAAATTGAATTATTTGTCATATAAAGGTTGATTGATTCGGCAATAAAATCAGTAATAAGCTGCAAAAATAATTCTAATACCACTGTGAGATGAAAAGGTGTTTCCAGCCTTTGTTTATGTAGCTCAATTAAATAGCATTAGGGACAGTGTTGGATTGACTGGAGACGGTCTTGGGGAGGATGCTCCTCAAACTGCAGAGCATCCTGGACAATACAGCTCACCCCCTCCGTGACACACTGGCCAACCTGAGGAGCACCTTCAGCAACAGACTGGTTCCACCAAGATGCAGCACAGAACGCCACAGAGATGCTTCTTCCCTGTGGCTATCAAACTGTACAACTCCTCCCCCCCCCCCCCCCCTTCTGTTGTGGGGTAGACTGACTCCCCCCCCCCCCCCCCCCCCCCCAATCTTTGCACATCCGCAATCCTGGACGTATCGCTCGTCACTTTAATTTCATGTTTTGTGTATCTTGTTGCTTTATGATTGTTGGCAGACCAATTTCCCTCCTGGGTTAAATAATGTTTGTATCGTATCATAGACCATGAGCAGCTGCTGCCTAATACATTTTTTTGGCTTCTAGTTCAATATGAACCATGCTGCAGACTTTGTAGAGTGTTTTTTGCAGGAGTTTCTCAGTCATCTTTCAGTAGTTTTGGAGATTTTATTTGTATGCTGTGGTCTTTTACCATGGTCTGTTATCACTAGAGCCAGGATGTTTAGGCGCTAAAAATCTCTGAAATAGGCAGGCAAAAATGGCATGAAAAAGGCACTTATTGGCAAAAAAGGCATAAAAGGGCATTTATTTCCACCACCAAAATATGGTTAAAAATGATAATTTAAAGGTATACTACATTAAATGACCAAAGTTGCCTGGTTGCACATAACTACCAGCATTTTTTCAAATTATCTGGTGTTAAACTATACCGTCTGTCAGACAGAATATGCTGCAGTTGTAAAAACTTATTTCTACCCCAGCTGAGGTCACTGGTGCATACCTGAAACAAGCTACGAACTCTACATTCATGTCGATATCTTGTGCATTACAACTACCTTTGAGAAATTTAGCTATGTTTTGTATTTCTTCAAGATCTTGTTAGCTAAAATCACCCTCTCACATTTTCCTTGTATGTCTTTACCTATATCGCCAGGAACTTTAAGTACAAAGTACAGCAAGTGAAGATGTAAACAACCGAGTAATAGTTGAGCTCTTTGACTTCTCCAATACTTCCGATGTCAAGAGATACTCCTTTGATGGTTGACCTGCCTCCAATGTACCAATGACCACATTGGCAACATATCTCCCCACAGCATCAGTTGCCTTGCCTATTGAGATCCATATTTTGTTGCATGCAACTTCATCTCTAATTTTCTGCACAACAATGTTGAAGTTGCTGTCAACATAACTTTTCGGTAATGATGACTGGCTTGGTATACGTTCCTCTGTGTATTTCCTTAAAAAAACCCTGAGAGATTTGTTTTCCAATTTCCACAGTGGAATTCTAGTATCAATGAATGCTTTACACAGATCACTCAAAAACTCAGATTTGCGACTGGAGCCAGCAGTAAATGTATGAGGGAGATAAGCTTGCGTATTTCCTACCTTCAGTTTCTCCGCCGACTTGTGTTTAGCTGTCTGTACATGCTGGGAGACGAAATATTTCTTCTCATGATTCACTGCTTTCTCACATGCTTTGCAAAACAGCACAACGGTTTGCTTTGCAAAACAGCACACAGTTGTCTGTAGAGAATATATCACACCTGTACACTCTCACCAAATCGTTCCGTTTTTTACAAGGCGTTGACTTGACGTTAGGCATTTTGACGCTTGCAGGGGTAGATTCTACAGGAGCGGGGATGCAGACCTCGACAGGCAGGCCAAGTACAAGCTAAGAAGAGGAATCAGAGCTGCCAAGGAAAGGTACTCTGAGAAGTTGAGGAGCAAGTTCTCAGCAAATGAAACTTCTTCAGTGTGGAAGGGCTTGCAAGAAATCACAAGCTACGCTCCTTGGACAATCGTGAGCTGACCAACGACCTGAACGAGTTCTACTGCAGGTTCGATAAACAGAAACTTAACCCTGGTACCCCCACACCCCATCCCTAACCAACACTTCACACCTACTCACAGCTTGACTCCAGTTTGAAAAGACTGGACCCTTTCCCACGCACCCCTCTCCTATCACCACTTAACACCCAATTACAGCCGGGTTTCACCCTGGTGGTGTAAATTTTCTTGTAAGTTACGTTAAAACGGCATAAAAGGCAGATTTAGGCACTCGCTCGTGAAAAAGGCATTATCTTCCTGAAATAATCAGAAAAGGCATGAAAAGGCATTTATGGCAAAATCCTGGCTAATTATCACCCATTTTTCCCTATAGCCAATGATCAAGACATATCTATTTGAAGGTATTGCAGTATATCATGGTGTCATGGTACACCAGTCATTGAAAGTAGGCATGCAGGTGCAGCAGGCAGTGAAGAAAGCGAATGGTATGTTAGCATTCATAGCAAAAGGATTTGAGTATAGATACATAGATACATAGAAAATAGGTGCAGGAGTAGGCCATTCGGCCCTTCGAGCCTGCACCGCCATTCAATATGCTCATGGCTGATCATCCAACTCAGTATCCCGTACCTGCCTTCTCTCCATACCCCCTGATCCCTTTAGCCACAAGGGCCACATCTAACTCCCTCTTAAATATAGCCAATGAACTGGCCTCAACTACCCTCTGTGGCAGAGAGTTCCAGAGATTCACCACTCTCTGTGTGAAAAAGTTTCTTCTCATCTCGGTCCTAAAGGATTTCCCCCTTATCCTTAAGCTGTGACCCCTTGTCCTGGACTTCCCCAACATCGGGAACAATCTTCCTGCATCTAGCCTGTCCAACCCCATAAGAATTTTGTACGTTTCTATAAAATCCCCTCTCAATCTCCTAATTTCTAGCGAGTATAAGCCAAGTCTATCCAGTCTTTCTTCATCCGAGTTTAAAAGACCCATTACGATTTCATCTGAAAAGCTGATCCTGCAATACTGTCTCTGGAGTGAGATCTGAATCTGTACTTCATGAGGCAAGAGTGGTACAACTGACACCACGAGATGAAAAATATTGGCCAAATGTGTTCCATTGAGCCTCTTGCAAAGGATATGTTAACAAATGAAAGTTAGTTGATCTTCAGTAATTACCAGTCCAGGAATTTAACATCTCCAATCCACATACGAGTCATAGTTAGCTTAGTGAGGTCATGAAGAGTCATTGGTAATTGTAGTATAGAAAGGAGCCACTGTCTTCAGAGTTAGTATCTTGGATCGAGGTGAAACAAAATTGTTTAACATACGTGCCATTTCTTAAATTACAGACAATTGCTACTTTTTCGAAATGCTGCTTTGTGTGAGGCAGGGTCTACTTTCTAAAGGGGCTGTCCCACTGTACGAGGTAATTAAAGAATTCTCCCGAGTTTCGAACTCGGAGAATTACGGTAATGGCCGCTCGTAGGTACTCGGGGCTCTCGTGGACATTTTTCAACAGACACGAGTCTTCCTGAGTACCTGCCGATAGCATTACGAGCCGCTAAGAGATGTCCCGAACTCCGACATACCCGCTACGTACATTCTACGTGCTTACCACGAGTTGTTTTTTTTAAAACTCGGGAGAGCTCGTGAATTACCTCGTGCAGTGGGACAGGCCCTAAAGGAAGGAATTCAAGTCTAGGCTAGCGAATATTTTTTTTCCTTTGAGACTGTTGGAACTTTTGTGGTTGAGATTAATACTTCTTAGTTTGCGGAATTAAAAATATCAAACCAAGAAGTTATAAAAGCACGGAGTTGTAGGTCAACAAGATCAAATAGAAAGCCCACCGAGACAACACTGACCCGCGATCACCCCAGCCACCGACACTATCCTGCATACTGGGGACAATTTACAATTTTACCAAAGCCAATGAACCTACAAACCTGTATGTCTTTGGAGTGTGGGAGGAAACTGGAGCACCCAGAGAAAACCCACATGGTCACAGGGAGAATGTACAAACTCTGTGCAGACAGCACCCGTGGTTATGATCGAACCTAGGTCTCTGGCGCTGTGAGGCAGCAGCTTTACCGCTATGTCACTGTGATTCCGAGACAAAGCTGTTTTCTGACGTTCTTTGAGGATGTACCATATAGACTGGAGAAAGGGGAAGCATTAGATGCTGTGCATTTGAATTTCTAAAAGGTATTGGATAAATTACCACTGCGCATACAGGATAATTAATAATAATGTTGGCAAGGATAAGGCCACGGCTAATTAACAGAAACTAGAGAATTGGGATAAATGGGTTATTTTTGGATCCGCATTCAGTAAGTAGTTGAGTTCTCGGACCTCCATTGCTTTTAAGCTGTATTAATGACTCGGATGAAGGGACCAAGTATCCGACAGACAAAATTGATGATGATATAAATATATAAGAAGTATGTAAGAAAAAACGGCAGATGCTGATTTAAATCGAAGGTAGACGCAAAATGCTGGAGTAACTCAGCGGGTGAGGCAGCATCTCTGGAGAGAAGGAATGGACAACGTTTCGGGTCTAATGAAGGGTCTTGACCCGAAACGTCACCCGTTCCTTCTCTCCAGAGATGCTGCCTCACCCGCTGAGTTACTCCATGACATAAAGGTAGATGGATTAGCAAGGAGGAGTCTGTAAATGGTATTGATTAGGGAAATTGGCTATAGTACAAGTTCAAGTTTATTGTCATGTGTCCCTGATAGGACAATGAAACTCTTGCTTTGCTTCAGCACACAGAACATAATAGGCATTGACTACAAAACACATGAATAAATAAACTGATAAAGTGCAAAATGACAGATAATGGGTTATTAATGGGGAAGTAGCTATTCCTGAACCTGGTCGTTGCAGTCTTCAGGCTCCTGTACCTTCTACCTGAAGGTAGCAGGGAGATGAGTGTGTGGCCAGGATGGTGTGGGTCTTTGATGAGATATAAGAAGACAAATGGAATATAATGTGGGGAAAATGTGAGATTATCCATTTTGGAAGAAAGAATGAAAATACAATTAATTAACTAAAGACTCTCATGAGATGTACAAAATCATGAGAGGAATAGATCGGGTAAACGCCCAATTCTCTTGCCCAGAGTAGGGGAATCGAGAGCCAGAGGACATTGGTTTAAGCTGAGGGGGGAAGAGGAACCTGAGGAGTACAATTTTTACCCAAATGGTGATGGTGGGTGTATGGAACGAGCTGCCGGAGGAGGTCATTGAGGCTGGGACTATCGCAACGTTTAAGAGACATTTAGACAGGTACAGGGACAGGACAGGTTTGGAGGGATATGGGCCAAACGCAGGCGGGTGGGACTAGTGTAGATGGGGTACGGTAGTCAGTGTGGGCATGTTGGGCCAAAGCACCTGTTTCCACACTGTATCACTCTGTGATGACAACATGATATAGTACGAAGGAATGAGTCCCAGTGCATGAAACCAAAAAGTGAGCATGAGGCACAGCAAGTAATTGGCAAAGCTGATGGAATGATGCCCAATTGTTCCGTTCCTAGTGGATATAACCATGAAACACTTGCTGCAGTTTTACAGGCACATTAATAAACACAACCGTACAACAGATAAATATACAACAATTATTCCATGATAGTGCAAGCTAAAGTACACAGTGCAAAGTCCACAGCAGTTCGGTGCTGAGATTGGAATGTGGTTCGGGTTCTGTCTGGCTGGTTCAAGCACCTGCTGGTTAATAAGGGATGGAAGAGAGAAGGGGAAGAGCAATGAACTTTGGAGGATCCATCGTGGGGGGGGGGGGGGGGGGGGGGGGTGGAGAACAAAGGAGAACCCAGTGTGGGGGAACCGCTGTGGGGGAGAACAAAGGAAGAGCCGGCGGGGGCACTTTGTAACTTTGCAAGCGCTGTATGTGGTGGCTGTATGTGGTGTCTGAAAGTAAGCAGGCAGGTACAGCAGGCAGTGAAGAAAGCAAATGGCACGTTGGCCTTCATAGCGAGAGCATTTGAGTTTAGGAGCAAGGAAGTCCTACTGCATTTGCGCAGGGCCCTGGTGAGACCGCACCTGGAGTACTGTGTGCAGTTTTGGTCTCCTAATTTGAGGAAGGACATACTTGCTATTGAGGGAGTGCAGAGTAGGTTCACAAGGTTGATTCCCGGGATGGCGGGACTGACATACGATGGGAAAAATGGATCGACTGGGCTTGTATTCAGTGGAATTTAGAAGGATGAAAGGGTATCTTACAGGAACATATAAAACTCTTAAGGGACTGGACAGGCTGGGTGCAGTAAAAAAAATCCCGATGTTAAGGGAGTCCAGAACCAGGGGCCACACAGTTTAAGAATAAGGGCTAGGCCATTTAGGACTGAGATGAGGAAAAGCTTTTCCACCCGGAGAGTTGTGAATCTGTGGAATTCTCTGCCACAGAAGGCATGTGACAATAAAGTATTCCATTCCAAGGGATGGGGGAGGAGGAGGAGGGTAAAGCTGATCTTGAACCTGCCTGTAAAGGTTCACAAGCTCCTGTGGCCACCTTCCTGATGGTAGCAGTGATGAGAGGATGGTGTGGGTTTTTGATTTTAGTTGCATTCTTTAGGCAATGCTCTCTCTAGATCCCTTCCTTTCTGCGCTCTCCAATCACTCATGCAATCAGTCAGTATTCTCTCCACCGTAGAACTGGTGAAGTGTAAGATTTCTAAGAGTTTAGCATAGTTTAGAGTTGTAGCGCGGAAACAGGCCCTTCGGCCCGCCGAGTCCTCGCCGACCAGCGATCCCCGTACACTAGCACTATCCTACTCACGAGGGACAATTTACAATTTTTATCGAAGCCAAATTGACCTACAAGCTTGTACGTCTTTGAAGTGTGGGAGGAAACCGGAGTAGCCGAGGAAGACGGGGAGAACAAGAAGATAGACACAAAAAGCTGGAGTAACTCAATGGGTCAGGCAACATGCCTGGAGGAAAGGAATAGGTGACTTTTCGGGTCAAAGACCCTTCTTCAGACAGAGTCAGGGGAAAGGGAAACGAGAGATATAGACAATAGGTGCAGGAATAGGCCATTCGGCCCTTCGACGGTGGTGTAGAGATATGGAACAAATGAATGAAAGATATGCAAAAAGTAAAGCTGATCAAGGAAATGTGGAGCCCACAATGGTCCATTGTTGGCTGGTGGGATAGGTGGGAACGAGTTATACAGACAATTAAACTCACCAGGACGAGAGTGCAACTGGTGGGACAACTAAGGTGAGGGGAAGGATGGCAAGACAGGGGGTGCTATGAGGTTGGGAGGATATGTAGTGCTGAGGCCAGGATTGGATCAGCCCACTGAATGACGGGGTGCAGGTTTGTGGGAACAACTGATCTACTCCTCTTCCAGTTTTATCCATTTCTTCAGTCATTCGCACCACTTCAAATAGTGTTAGTCCTGATCTCCCACCTTTTATAACTTCTGTAAAGTACTTTGGAATAAGTCGCATATATCCAGCGAAATTCACGTTACTGCTTTAGCTTCCACTGTTGACATGAAATATAGTCGATCGTCATTCTTGTTGAATGTTAGTTGGACCTGTCTGTGGAAACATGGATATTCTGTCCTCCGCTCTTTCATATTTGTGCAGTCTGCTGCGTAGAAGAGAAAAGCCTACATGTCAAAATGGATGTTTCTCAGAAAGTGCTGTCAGGAGCATGGTATCCTAGACAGAATGGAACTCTTCTGTTTTCCATTTTGAGGATAACACATTTTTTTCCTTCTGTACGACAGCGCTGTACGGATAGTAAATTTAAACCTCCAGAACTGTAGCAAGAACAAGGGAGTCATGACTGTGTTTCCACGAACATATCCAAGAAACATTCGACGAGAAGAATGACCGACCCTATACCATGCAGACGTATGTAGTTGATGGGATTTTCCAGACACGACTGGAATAGATGGGGATAAGACGCACGCAGTCTCCTACCCAGAGTAGGAGAATCGAGAACCAGAGGGCATAGGTTTAACGTGAGGGGGGAAAAGATTTTATAGGAATCTGGAGGGGTAACTTTTTCACACAACGGGTAGTGGGTGCATGGAACGAGCTGCCGGAGGAGATAGTTGAGGCACGGACTGTCACAACGTTTAAGAAACAATCAGACAGGTACGTGGATAGGACAGGTTTAGAGGGATTTGGGCCAAACGCTGGCAAGTGGGATGGGACATGTTGGCGGGTGTGGGCAAGTTGTGCCGAAGGGCTTGTTTCCACGCTGTATGACTATGACATGGTACTTCTTACCAAAGTGAAATGCTGGAATTATCAGGTAAGAAATTGTGAATAACACCGATTTAAGTAGCAGGAATACCTGAAGTAAAGAAGAAACAGGAGCATTAGTAAACCAGTTGTCTCCGCAAGCATGTTCAGCAATTCAGTAACATGGATGAACCAATCTTGGCCTCAGCACCATGTTGGCGCCTGCTCCTCATAGCTTTTGGCCTTCCTTGTTTAAGTAGCTGTCTTTTGCCAGCCAGAAAATTCCGCTGCTTTGCTCTTTTCCTGTGGTACTTGAGGTAGGAGGAGATTAATGTGTATTGTGGTAAAGCACGCGCTTGTGACAGGAACTGCTTTGCAGTGGAAGTCTTTCACTTGAAGGGCAAATAGCTGAAAACCAAACGGCCGACTACAGGTCCACCACTGATTTTTCAGGCAACTGGTGGTCCGGCATTCCTTTAATCCGGAAAAAATTACGAGAGCGAGCTTGTAGTCCCTCCTCCCCCCCCCCCCCCCCCCCCCCCCTCCCCCTGGAAGTCCCCCCAAAAATGTGGTGCTGAGGCCAGGTGATGAGGCCGATCCCGACCTCATCGGTACTTCCGCGGCCGATCGGCGGGTTGAATTTGCCCCCCTGTGGCCCGGGGTTCTGGAACTCTGGCTGGGCCAGAGCCAAGCGATCCGTTCAATTAGTCGACTTCCAGGGCTGACTTTGCGGGTCGTTATCTCGGCCCCCCAGCAACCTGGGCAGACCGTTCCAGTACCGTTCAAGTCCCCTCAGAGGCCGTGACCTCAGTTGAACCCGGCAAAATGGATAATGCAGAAAGGCTCTGGAACCAAAGATGTCGGTAAATCGGTGGTGGATCTGTAGTATGTCGGGCCAGGCAAAGTCAAAGTGCATTCAGGCGGTGTTTGTATGCAATGTATTTTGTTTACTGCCTCTAGCTTAATTTGCTCTTTTCTTTTGTATTCTCAAGGTTTCCTTCACTTGGTGCTCATGAGAGAGCCATGATGGTGGTCTTTTAGGAATTTCCTGTAGCATGGCCGCTTTTAGATCCCAGCGCGTCACAAGGTCGTCAGTTGGGTCGAACGGTTTGGACGAGAACTTCTGCGGGCGAACGCTGAGGAACCGGAGCATAGTCCACCCTGACGACTCCTCCCCCCTCCCCCAGTTGAGGTCGCGATCGCCGAAAAAGAAGCAGGAAGCCACGCCGCAGCCGAGGGGCGCCAACAGCGGCAAGGTCGGCGAGTGCAGGCAGCACGGCGCCCGGGAGCCGTGGGCCAGCCCGAGGAAGAGGGGGCTGCTGTGCTCGGACAAGGACAACCACGAGAAGAAGCTGCTGGACATTTGCCAGCCGGTGTTGCCCGGCTTCAAGCGGGTGAAGCGATGCTCGCGCTCGGAGCCCGCGGACAGCCTGGAGGACCCGTCGCCCCCCGCTAGGAACGAGAAGGCTCCCCTCGAGCGCAAGGGGCCGGCCCCCAACAGCGATGGTGACTCCTCGCAGCTCAAGCGCGCCCGGCGCTTTCTTCTACTGGATGATTGTGACAAAAGGGAGATCAAAAAGATGAAGGACTTGGATGGCGGGCGCGAGGACCCGTTGCTGCTGAGGGAGGCATCTTCACACAAAGCTGCCAATGGGATCAATGAGAAAGATATTGCTGCTGCTGCTGCTGCTGCTGCCTCTTCGGAGCGTAGTGAGTGTGAACCTCTTCATTTGAACCATAAACCAAAACGTGTGGATACGCGTGCACCCATTTTACCCACAGACACTGTCAGCGTTAACTCTGGCGGCCATTCCCTGCTGCTGAACGGCAGCAAGATGGCCGCCACTTCAGAGACCAATGTGCCTTCTAGAGACTCGCAGTGGGAAGACTGCGAGACAGTCAGTGACTGCCACACGGGCAGCCAGTCGCAGCGGCCCGCCACTGAGAACCCGTCGCAAATCAGGGAATCGGAGGAGGAGGTCGACGTGGTGGGGTACAGTTCGTCCCTGTCGAAGGAGCAGTGTTGCGGCGCGGACGCGACGACCCAGGACGTGGGTCCCCTCGCGGGGGCGGCCGAGGCGTCCGCCGCGCCCGACTCCCCGTTCGAGTCGCAGGAGCACAGGTACGCGCTGAGAACTTCGCCCCGGAGGGCTGCCGCAGGCAAGGGCAGCCCTCAAAAGACGTGCTCGTCCCCCCGGGACTGCGGGCTGGGGGAGGATAAATTCCCCAACCCCAGCGGCGACTATGGGCCGCCCGCCGGAGCGGCGGTGGCCGCGGACAGGGAACGCTGTGCGACAGTGGAGGAGGGAGACTCTCGAGCTGGAAGGGAGCCGGACGAGGCGGGGGGCGGCTGCTGCGGTGGTGACCTGCCCGACTCGCCCGCACAGCGCGGGCTGCACAGAGGGCTCTTGCCTGCGAGCAGGGAGAATGGCAGCCAGCTGTCTAGAGAGGAGGAAGAGGACGAGGAGCCTGATGTGTACTACTTTGAATCAGACCATGTGGCACTGAAGCACAACAAAGAGTATGTGTAACCATGGTAACCATGACATCAGTTTTTCTTTTGTTCCCCTATTTTTAAAAAAAAACAAAACATTTTAGGCTTTTGCCCATTTCTGCAGCACGGGTTGAATGGAAACGATATCGTGTTATGGACACAAAAAGCTGGAGTAACTCAGCGGGACAGGCAGCATCTCTGGAGAGAAGGAATGGGTCATGAAGGAGGGCCTCGGGCCGAAACGTCACCCATTCCTTCTCTCCAGAGACGCTGCTTGTCCCACTGAGTTACTCCGGCGTTCTGCGTCCATATCTTCGGTGTAAACAAGCATCTGCAGTTCCTTCCTGCGCAGATGTCCCTTGTACATGCACTGAGTTGTTGGGAAGGACTTCAAATGTTGCTGAAGGCAGGCACATCAAGCTGGAGTAACTCAGCGGGTCAGACAGCATCTCTGGAGAAAGGCTCTCATAGATAGCGGAGTCAGGGGATATGGGGAGAAGGCAGGAACGGGGTACTGATTGGGGATGATCAGCCATGATCACATTGAATGGCGGTGCTGGCTGGAAGGGCCGAATGGCCTACTCCTGCACCTATTGTCTATTGTCACCTATTCCTTCCCTCCAGAGATGCCATCTGTCCAGCTGAGCCACTCCAGCTTTTACGTGTCCCATCTTCGGTTTAAACCGGCATCTGCAGTTCCTTCCTACACATAAAATGTTGCTGACTTCTTTTGCACAGTATAGGGCATGTTGCCGGTGTGTCTGGCTGCATGCAGTGGCTTGGATAGCAGATCGCTGGGGGCAACGTGACATGGAACATAGCGCCAATGTTCACAGGACCACTGAATGCAGCTAAGTATTCGATTGCAAAGATGTGGCGGAGAACGTGCTTTTAAACGGATCCACTGCAGCCTCTATCTCACAGAATGTACTGTGGTGAGAAGATAACCTTGACTGGAAAGTATTTGGCTGCCGAAAAAATACTATGAAACCATTTCCTTGTCTTATTTTGACTCTGCAATTGTGTAACACATGCCCATTTGTTACTGGTATATTCATCTTCTGTTTGAAATGTTTTAAGATCCCCAGAATAATTAGTGTGGACCTCGGTGTTCTGCAGTATTGCTCCGTTCAGCTGTACATGAGCCAGATTCACTTCCCAAAGACCTCCTGCATAAGATGGCATTTTTTTGCAGAGGGAATTTCAGTGTTTTGCTAGCAAAAAGATGCGTTTCCTGGAGAAAACGGGTGAACAAATTCGTGGTCATGTTTTTGAAGTTCTTGTACCTTTTTACAGTGGGGAATCTGAATTTTTTTTTAATACATTTTTTTTTAAAAGCCACCTTTGCTGGGCCATTCTTGGTCACGTGTGTGAACAAACATATGAATAATTGTGGAATACGTCTCTTCTTTTTCTGAAAGCATTACAGGTATATTGTTTTGTGTTGTAAATATGATTCATATTTTTTTTCGAAGTTTATTGAGCAAAAATGTCTAGGTTATGTTTGTTTAAGGGTCAGAGGTCAAATATGACCGGTCACGTGTGTGACCCCCCCCCCCCCCCCCACCCCCCCCCAAACCCGGAAGCATTCTTTTGATAACCTGGTTTTATCTTCCAAACTCTGTGAATTTTAATAAGCTAGAATGTTCATATCTTCAGCAGACGTGCATTATCGTTCTGTAGGTAGGAAAATAGCAACAAATAAGACGAATCTCTTACGAGATAAAAAAAAAAAAAAAGTATCACTTTAAGCGATGACATCTGGTCACGTGTGTGACATTTGGTTCACGTGCCAAAGAATGGCCCTGCTATGGTTGCCATGCCCCTTGTGTATTCATGGGTCTGTGCTTTGTTTGGCTGTTGGCATTAGTGCGAGCAGGTGTCTCTTTATAGCCAGGCAACATTGAACTCAAAATCTGACGTGAAAAGGATTATTCATGATTATCCAAGTACTTCACGGCTTGTGAAATATTTTTGTATTTATACAATATTCTAGTTTTAGTAAATGCAGGAGTTACTTTGCAAGATGTGAATGTGGAGAGGATAGAAACATAAAAAATATGTGCAGGAGTAGGCCATTCGGCCCTCCGAGTCTGCACCGCCATTCAATATGATCATGGCTGATCATCCAACTCAGTATCCTATACCTGCCTTCAGAGAAGTCTCCATACCCCCTGATACCTTTAGCCACAAGGGCCACATTTAACTCCCTCTTAAATATAGCCAATGAACTGGCCTCAACTACCTTCTGTGGGAGATAATTCCAGAGATTCACCACTCTCTGTGTGAATTTTATTTTTCTCATCTCGGTCCCAAAAGATTTCCCCCTTATCCTTAAGCTGTGACCCCTTGTTCTGGACGTCCCCAACATCGGGAACAATCTTCCTGCATCTAACCTGTCCAACTCCTTAAGAATTTTGTAAGTTTCTATAAGATCCCCCCTCAATCTTCTAAATTCTAGCGAGTACAAGCCGAGTCTATCCAGTCTTTCTTCATATGAAAGTCCTGACATCCCAGGAATCAGTCTGGTGAACCTTCTCTGTACTCCCTCTATGGCAAGAATGTCTTTCCTCAGATTAGGAGACCAAAACTGTACGCTGGATGTTTCCACCAAGTGTGACAGTCCAGCACCAGAGGGCACAGCCTCAAAATAAAAGGATATACCTTCAGAAAGGAGATGAGGAGGAGGTTCTTTAGTCGGTGGGAGGTGAATTTGTGGCATTCATTGCCACAGACGGCTGCGGAGGCCAAGTCAATGGGTATATTTAATGCGGAGATTGACAATTTCTTGATTACTAAAGGTATTGATGGTTATGGGGAGAAGGCAGGAGAATGGGGTTGAAAGGGAAATATAGATCAGCCATGATTGAATGGTGGAGTCGATTCGATGAGCTGAATGGCTGTTATGCTCCTATCCTTTTGAATGTCTGAAGATCTTATAAATCATATCAATATAATTTCCAGATAATGAGTTCTTTGACTTTGATAGAAGGATAAATGTTGGCCACCATATCAGGATATTTGTTTAAACCGAAGGTAGACACAAAAAATTGGAGTAACACAGAGGGTCAGATAGCATCTCTAGAGAAAAGGAATAGGTGAATTCTGAAGAAGGATCTCGACATGAAAAGTCACCGATTCCTTTTCTCCAGAGACGCTGTCCGACCCGCTGAGTTCCTCCAGCTTTTACTGTCCATCTCTGGCTTGGTCAGATAGTTAGGCTCTGAGGAAAGTGGAATTACGGGAATGAGAGGCAGGAAGCACGCAACTCATGGCTGCAGATAGTTGAGTTCAGGAATCTGCAGTTGGGGAACGGAATATGTTCAAGGTTCCAGGGAAAAAGGTTTATCCCGTGCCAGGAAAATTCTTCTTATCCAAGGGAGTGGACAAAAAATGTAGCAGTTCCGGATTTACAAGCCAGAAGATAACACCACGCCACCAGAGATGGTAAAAATTAATGACAGTATTTGTTGTCAAGCACTGACAAAATGGAAGTTGTTGAACAATTCTGAACATGTAGCTGATTCAGTGATGTGCTGTCGGGAGGAATTTAGGAAGGAAGTTTCCCAGAGGCTGGGACCAGTTTATTGTCACGTGTACCGAGGTTATGTGAAAAGCTTCAGTTGCATGCTATCCAGTCAGCAGACAGACTATACATGATTACAATCGAGCCATTTACAGTGTACAGATACATGATAAGGGAATGACGTTTAGTGCAAGATAGAGCCAGCAAAGTCCGATCAAGGATAGATAGTCCGAGGGTCACCAATGAGGTAGATAGTAGTTCAGCACTGCTCTCCAGTTGTGGTAGGATGATTCAGTTGCCCGACCAGAGAGCACAACCTAAGAATAAAAGGACATACCTTCAGTAAGGAGATGAGGAGGAATTTCTTTAGTCAGAGGGTGGTGAATTTGTGGAATTCATTGCCACAGATGGCGGTGGAGGTCAAGTCATTTGATATTTTTTAAAGCAGAGGTTGATAGGTTCTTGATTAGTAAGGGCGTCAAAGGTTATGGGGAGAAGGCAGGAGAATGGGGTGGAGAAGGACAATGTAGATCAGCAATGATTGATTGGCAGAGTAGACTCGATGGGCCAAATCTGCTCCTGTGTCTTATGATTTTATGCAATGGGGCAGTGGAAGGAATAGAGAATAAAAAAAAATAAAAAAATCTATCTGAAGCCAAAAGAAAGGAAAGATACTACCTTCATGTTAGTAGTAGGTACTAACTAACTAACTGCTAGTCTATGCGTTCTCTATGCTTCTATGCTTCATTCCACATACCCACCACCACCTGGAAAAGTTGCCCCTTGCATTTCTACTAAATCTTTCCCCTCTCACCTTAAACCTATGTCCTCTGATTCTTGATTAACCTCCCCTGGGTAAACGACTCTGTGTGTCAACGCCAATCTATTTGGGATGTGGCGGGAATCCGGAGCATCCGGATAAAGCCCATGAGGTTAGAAACATAGAAACAAAAAATAGGTGCAGGAGTAGGCCATTCGGCCCTTCGAGCCTGCACCGCCATTCAATATGATCATGGCTAATCATCCAACTCAGTATCCTGTACCTGCCTTCTCTCCATACCCCCTGATCCCTTTAGCCACAAGGGCCACATCTAACTCCCTCTTTAAATATAGCCAATGAACTGGCCTCAACTACCTTCTGTGGCAGAGAATTCCACAGATTCACCACTCTCTGTGTGAAAAAGATTTCCCCCTTATCCTTAAACTGTGACCCCTTGTACTGGAACTTGGTTATTGAAAGTAAACTCTTTTCCAGTGCCTGCTGAATTCTCAGCTTCAACATTGGCGCCTGTGTTTTTGACTGGTGAACTTAATTACGTGGTAATTGCTTACAGGCTGGGTGTTTTTCTACAATGGGCGCTTTACCCTAGCATTTATTGTGCTGTTATAAATTTGGAGTTGGAGTTTTAACACACTATTTTATAAATAGTGGCGTGAGAAAAAGATTACGGAAATGTAACCAATCTCCTTTGTAACTGTGAAATCCTGCTTCTTTGTTTCCATGTTTGCTGCGTTCTATGGATAAGCTCATCTATGAAGGAATGTGATTTGAGGGCCTGTCCCACTTAGGCGATTTTTTTCGGCGACTGCCGGCGACCGTCACGGTCATAGCAGGTTGCTGAAAAACCGGTGACTGGACCCACCCCCCCCCCTGCCCCCCACGACAACCTACCACCTAGTCGACGTCAAGCTACCGACAACCGGTGACCCATTAGGACGTCCACCTACGACCACGCCTACGACAACATACGTCTACCCCGCGACAAACTACGACCCTGTCAGCGACAACTGAAGACAATCGAGTCGCCGGTACCTGTCGCCGGTTGACGTCTGTTGACGTAGGTAGTCGCCAATAGAATTCACCGAAGTCTCGACCCGGCGACAACCTGCGTCATCCTGTGCTCCTTGCGACAGCACCTACGTCAGGAGAAGTCAAGCTGCGTCAAGCCCACAGTGGCCGAAAGGTTTTGAACATTTCAAAGATCCAGCGGCGACAAGAAAAACGTTACGACTCTTTAGGCGACTTGAGGAGAAACTCACCACCATACAGGTGTCACCCCGCGACCATGTGGCGACAGCCTAGTCGCCTGTAGTCGCCGAAAAAAATCTCCTAAGTGGGACAGGCCCTTTACTTATGTATATAGGTCCTTATTCACAAGAGTGGCTAAAGGTTAGACAGAAATGCTGGAGAAACTCAGCGGGTGCGGCAGCATCTATGGAGCGAAGGAAATGGGTAACGTTTCGGGCCGAAACCCTTCTTCTGCAGAATAGATGTGGTTTACGGGGGATCGCTGGTCGGCACTGACTCGGTGGGCTGAAGGGCTCCGTTCCACACTGCATCTCTAAACTAAACTTTGTTCAAAGTTTGAAAACTAGCAGCGTGGACAGCCTAATTGCGAATTATTGGTGCTATTCTTTGAGGATGATAAAAAAAACGCATCAGTCTGAAGAAGGGTCTCGACCCGAAACGTTGCCTATTTCCTTCACCCCATAGATGCTGCCGCACCCGCTGAGTTTCTCCAGCACTTTTGTCTACCTTCGATTTTCCAGCATCTGCAGTTCCTTCTTGAACAGTGGCTAAAAGGTGGCAAGTTTAGAATATAGACTCATACAGCGTGGAAACAGGCCCTTCGGCCCAACTTGCCCATGCCGACCAATATGCCCCATCTACACTTGTCCCACCTGCCCGCTTTTCAGTTTAGTTTATTGTCACGTGTACCGAGGTACAGTGAAAAGCTTTTTGTTGCGTGCTAACCAGTCAGCAGAAAGACAATACATGATTACAATCAATCCATTTACAGCGCATAGATACATGATAAGGGAATAACGTTTAAGGGCCTGTCCCACTTGGCAATTTTTTTCGGCGACTGCTGGCATCATTGACTGACGTATCAGGTCACCGAAAAAGTCGCTGCGGTGACGTGGCGTGATAACGTACTGATGCGCGGTGTTTCCTGAAGTGTCGCACCATTTTGTTTGTCGCCGCTGGATTTTGAAATGTCCAAAATCTTTCGGCGACCCTGATACGTCAGTCAATGACGCCGGCAGTTGCCGAAAAAATCGGCAAGTGGGACAGGCCCTTTGCAAGGTAAAGCCAGCAAAGTTGGCTCAAGGATAGTCCGAGGGACATCAAAGAGGTAGATGGTAGTTAAAGCACTGCTCTCTGGTTGTGGTAGGATAATTTTGGCCCCTCCCCCACTAAACCTGTCCTATCCATGTACCTGTCTAAATGTTTCTTAAATGTTACGATTGTTCCTGCCTCAACAATCTCTGGCAGTTCATTCCATACACCCCCCACCCTTTGTGTAAAAAAGAAGTTACTCATCAGGTTCCCATTAAATCCTTCCGCCATCACCTTAAACCTATCTCCTCTGGTTCCCCCCTACTTTGGGCAAAAGACTCTGCATTTGTCATGTTGTCACTTGCAGGCGGAGCACCAAGGCAAATTCCTTGTATGTGAATACTTGGCCAATAAGCTTATTCATTCATTCATTCATTCATTCCTCTCACGATTTTGTCCACCTCTATAAGATTACCCCTCGCAGGCAATTGTATGAATCTGATATGTGTTTGGTGGGGAAAAAACCTTGATTAGAAGATTGCAATTATTTTTGAATTATTATTCCAGCTCCTCAAAAATAGAATGAAATTTTAACTTCTCTTGGATAGTATTGCATTGACTTATTTTCACCTGTAGATTGCTACTGCTTAAGGGCCTGTTCCACTTATGCGACTGCCGGCACCCGTCATAGGTCACCGAAAATGTTCAACATGTTGAAAATTCAGCGGCGACCAGAAAGACCCTACGACTCTTTGGGTGACTAGGTGACCTCTCACGACCATACAGGCGACCCCTGGTGACCTCTCACAACCATACAGGCGACCCCCTGGTGACACCCGCAACATGTCGCCAGGGTGTCGCCTTTACGGTCGTGAGTGGTCTCCTAGTCACCCAAAGAGTCGCAGCGTCTTCCTGGTCTCTGCTGAATTTTCAACGTGTTGAAAATTTTCGGCGACCTATGACGGGTGCCAGCAGTCGCCGAAAAAATCGCGTAAGTGGGACAGGCCCTTTAAGGATCATGATGCAAAGGATTTGAGTATCGGAGCAGGGAGGTTCTACTGCAGTTGTACAGGGTCTTGGTGAGACCACACCTGGAGTATTGCGTACAGTTTTGGTCTCCTAATCTGAGGAAAGACATTCTTGCCATAGAGGAAGTACAGAGAAGGTTCACCAGACTGATTCCTGCGATGTCAGGACTTTCATATGAAGAAAGACTGGGTAGACTCGGCTTGTACTCGCTAGAATTTAGAAGATTGAGGGGGGATCTTATAGAAACTTACAAAATTCTTAAGGGGTTGGACAGGCTAGATGCAGGAAGATTGTTCCCGATGTTGGGGAAGTCTAGAACAAGGGGTCACAGTTTAAGGATAAGGGGGAAATCTTTAAGGACCGAGATGAGGAAAGCTTTTTTCACAGTGGTGAATCTCTGGAATTCTCTGCCGCAGAAGGTAGTTGAGGCCAGTTCATTGGCTATATTTAAGAGGGAGTTAGATGTGGCCCTTGTGGCTAAAGGGATCTGGGGGTATGGAGAGAAGGCAGGTACAGGATACTGAGTTGGATGATCAGCCATGATCATATTGATGGCGGTGCAGGCTTGAAGGGCCGAATGGCCTACTCCTGCACCTATTTTCTATGTTTCTATGTCTATGTTTCTATGACGGGGTTATTTCCTGTAACATTTTAATTGCTTGTAATTATTATAATGTTACCATTACATATGTATTGCTGTTATATTGTAAGGGTTTGTCCTCGATAACAATGCTCTCTGATTTTGATTAATTTTGGCAACTGTAACAACCTTGAAGAAATAAGTAGAGTACACAGCACAGGAACAGGACCTTTGGCCCAGTGGGACTGTATCAAGGATAATGCCTTGATATAAACTAACCTCAGCTGCTTGCCCGTGATCCATGGCCCTCCATTCCCTGCATATCCATGCGCCTTTCTAAAAGCCTCTAAAACGTCTGTGAGCAGTTTTGTGCCCCCTATCTGAAGAAGGTTGTCTGAAGAAGGTTGTGCTGACATTGCAGAAGGGCTCACAGAGGTTTATGAGAATGATGATTAGGTTAACGTGTGATGAGCATTTGACAACTTTGGGCCAGTACTCGCAGGAGGTTAGAAGGATGAGGGAGGATTGCATTGAAACTTACCGAACAGTGAAAGGCCGGATAGAGTGGATGTGGAGAGGATGTTTCCACTAGCAGGAGAGGACCAACGGCCATAGCCTCAGAATAAAAGGATGTAGCTTTAGAAACATAGAAACATAGAAAATAGGTGCAGGAGTAGGCCATTCGGTAAGGAGATGGAGGAATTTCTTTAACCAGAGGGTGGTGAATCTGTGGAATTAATTATAGCGCCAGAGACACGGGTTCGACCCTGACCACGGGTGCTCTCTGTACGGACTTTGTACGTTCTCCCTGTGACCTGCATGGGTTTTCTCCGAGATATCCAGTTTCCTCTCACACTCCAAAGACGTGCATGTTTGTAGGTTAATAGACAATAGGTGCAGGACAATAGGCCATTCGGTCCTTCGAGCCAGCTATGGTCATATTCGCTATGGTCATGGCTGATCATCCACAATCAGTACCTCGTTCCTGCCTTCTCCCCATATCCCTTGACCCCGCTTTTCTTAAGAGCTCTATCTAACTCTCTTGAAAGCATCCAGAGAATTGGCCTCATCAACGTTCTAAATGGCCAACCCCTTATTCTTAAACTGCAGCCCCTGGTTCTGGACTCCCCCAACATCGGGAACATGCTTCCTGCCTCTAGCGTGTCCAAACCCTTAATAATCTTGCATGTTTCCATAAGTAGGCCTCTCATCCTTCTAAATTCCTGTGTATACAAGCCCAGTCGCTCCATTCTTTCAACATATAACAATTGGCTTGGTATCATTGTTAATTGTCCCTATTGTAGGATAGTGTTAATGTGCGGGGATCGCTGGTCGGCGCGGACTCGGTGGGCCGAAGGGCCTGTTTCCGTGCTGTATGTCTAAACTAAACTAAACTGAGGGACTGGCTTTCCATAAATGCAGCTCTGTAGTAAATATCAGCCGATGTGTGCAATGATCTCCATCTGGTCGTCTTTATGTGCAAAAGAGTCTGGCTTTGAGAAAGATGAGAGGCTGGTAACTCTTTCAGTTTGGAACCTGAAGTTTCTGTGGCTAAAGTAAATGTCTATGACAATTTGTTTTATACCACAGGCATGGAGTCTGTTGATGCCAGTGAAGTGCATGTAGTTTCTCAGTTTTGCCACTAAACCCGTCAGCATGTGTCCTTTAACCTTGATTTATTAACTTCCACTTGGGATTCATTACATGCGATGGACCACCAGAGGCTGTGTGTGAATGTGTGTGTCTTTATGAGTGTAAGACTGCCTGTGTACATGCCCTAAGTATTGTCATGTGTCTAAACATCGGAGATGTTTAGTTTATTGTCATGTGTAATGAGGCACAGGGAAAAACATTTGTTGCATGCTAACCAGTTAGCGGGAAGATTATACATGATTACAATCAGTTCAGTTTAGTTTATTGCCATGTGTACCGAGGTACAGTGAAAAGCTTTTGTTGTGTGCTATCCAGTCGGCAGAAAGACAATACACGATTACAAATGAGCCACTTACAGTGTATAAATACGTGATAATGGAATTACGTTTAGTGCAAGGTAAAGCCAGCAAAGTCTGATCAAAGGGTCACCAAAGAGGTAGATATTAGTTCAGCACTGCTCTCTGGTTGTGGTAGGATGATTCAGTTGCCTGATAACAGCTGGGAAGAAACTGTCCCTGTATCTGGAGGTGTGCGTTTCCACACTTATGTACCTTTTTTCTTGATGGGAGAGGGGAGAAGAGGGACTGGCTGAAGTGCGACTCGTCCTTGATTATGCTGCTGGCCTTGCTTAGGCAGCGTGAGGTATAAATGGAGTAAATGGAAGGGAGGATGGTTTGTGTAGTGGTCTTGGCTGCCTCCACAATTTGCTGCAATTTCTCTGCAATCGATCCGCTCGCAGTGTACAGGTACATGATAAAGGGAATAACCTGAATAATATTTAGTGCAAGGTAAAGTCCGATTAAAGGTAGTCCATGGGGCCTCCAGTGAGGTAGATAGCAGCTCAGGATCCCTCTCTGGTTGTTGATTGCTATTCCAACGGTGGTGTCCACAAATATCGAGCACAGATTCTGGGAAGTGTCCAAAATGTAGCCTTAAACATTGGCACACTCGTGACAGTTTGCTGCAAATATCGCCACAACTTATCCCACTCTCATGAGAATGGGCCTCAAATGTTAGAAGCTGGTGAGAATCGGCTTCAATTAGTGCCGTTCATTGATTGCTTCTAATGTCACTTTGTGGCCAACATTATGTCAGCAGTGTGAAATGTTAATAGACTCTACAGAAATGTGTTTATCAATCTAACCCTTATCGAGTTGACCCTTATCACAGGAAGGGTCTCGACCCGAAACGTCACCCATTCCTTCGCTCCATAGATGCTGCCTCACCCGCTGAGTTTCTCCAGCATTTTTAGTCTACCAGCGATAGAGTTGCTGCCTTGTGGTGCCAGCGTTCGATCCTGACCACAGGGTGCTGTCTGTACGGAGTTTGCACGTTCGCCCTGTGACCATGTGGGTTTTCTCCGGGTGCTCCGGTTTCCTCCCACTCTCCAAAGACATGCACGTAAGTAGGTTCATTGGCTTGGGTAAAATTGTAAATTGTCCCGAGTGACTTGGTGGGCCGAAGGGCCTGTTTCCACGCTGTATATCTAAACTCAAAAGTCTACAGATTTGGCATGAATCGTGTGCGTTTGAACTATATAAAACGGACAAATTACTACTGGTTAGCACGATTACTGGAGCCAACTTTAATTGAGAATTGCACAAAATAGGGGTTGACTTTGTTCTTTCTTTAGTTTATAAGTAACGCTATGAAGTGCAAGCCTACGAAGAGCAGAGTGAAAATCCCAGCCAAGCTGTATATAGAAAGCGCACAAACCCAGACTAATCTTTCAAATCAAATCGTCTCTGGGTAATCTTACATTTAGACCAATTGTTCAAAGCCTCTCCAAACATTTACAGTACGGCAAAAAGAAGCCGGGAATAACGCAGAGGTGTGTGGTAACAAAAGGGTTGTGGGAATCTGGTTATATGGTGTAATTTGAGAACTTAAAAGGGCTGCCTCCGCAAAGGGGGAACTAACAGAATTGAGTACTTAATGAAAGCGCTCATGCAGAGTGCAATCACGTTGTTTTGGTTGCAGCTCTGCCAGCAAGATTTGGGATTTGTTAAAAAAAAAAGATGAAATTAGAGACTTCTTGCAGATTAAGCATATTAATGCGCTGTTTGGTTTTGCAAGCCTCTCGGTGCCATTGTTAAAGTTGCCAGCAAACTCTCCATCGCGGCTGTTGTGCAGTCCGTGGCAGAGCAAGGCGAGGGGGGTGAGAGTCTTTTGTTCTACATGGTGAGTTTTACAATCCGGCACGCCATCCCTGCAAGGACGGCAGAAGCAAATTCACTCGTAACTTTCAAAAAGGAGCTCAGACGAGACCCAAGGAGGCAGCAATCACAAAACTCGCAGGAGAAAGAATAAATGTTTGGTTTGAAGTGGCTGGCTGTTTCAAAGTGACCATTTCTGTGGTGCCATTATGCGACTTGCCGGATTGACTAAGGCTTCGAAGTTTCAGTTTAAAAAGAAGCCAATTTCCTATTTGTGTTAGGTCAAGGCACCTCGCGCCCATTTCCTTCAGCACCCTGACACGCTCAGCACATCTGTAGCTCGTGCAACTGTGGAGCCACTAGACGTGTGGGAAAGAACTGCAGATGCTGGTTTAAATCGAAGGTAGACACAAAATGCTGGAGTAGCTCAGCGGGACAGGCAGCATCTCTGGAGAGAAGGAATGGGTGACTCCGAGTCTGAAGAAAGGTCTCGACCCGAAACGTCACCCATTCCTTCTCTCCAGAGATGCTGCCTGTCCCACTGAGTCACTATCTAACGTTTATTCTGTCTAGTATCTTCTTCTTCTTTTGTGTGGCGTGCACAGCCTAAAGTTGTTGGACAACTTGTTCTATTTGATCTTCCGTTTGTGCACGTTGGGTTGATTGCATTAGTCGAAACAGGGAGGACCACGTGAAGGTTGCAATCTTCCACCCCAGTCTAGTATACCTCCATTGTACTGCTTATATAGGATCATATCTGGCAGCACAGTGGCGCAGCATTAGAGTTGCTGCCTTACAGCGTCAGAGACCTGGGTTTGATCCTGACGACGGGTGCTGTCTGTACGGAGTTTGTACGTTTTCCCTGTGACTGCGCGGGTTTTCTCCGGGTATTCCGGTTTCCTCCCGCACTCCAAAGACGTACACGTTTTTGTAGGTTAATTGGCTTTGGTAATAATTGTAAATTATCCCTAGTGTGTAGGATAGTGCTAGTCTAAAGGGTGATCGTTGGCCGGTACAAACTCGGGGGGGGGAGGAGGGAAGGACAAAGGGCCTGTTTCCACACTGCATCTCTAAAGGCCAAAGTCCAAAGACAGCACAAATCTTCTCCCCGTGTCAAAGTTGAATAAAAGTGAGCGACGTACATTTAAGACGAGGGGTAAGAAATCTAGGGGGGATTGAAGGGGAGCTATTTCACTCATTGTGCTGAGTACCTGGAATGCATTGTTGGAGAGGGTGATGGAGGTAGAGTTGCTGACAGCATTGAAGAAGTATTTGGGTGAGCACTTGAATTACCTTGGCAGAGAAGGGTACGAGGCAAGTGCTGGAAGATGGGGTTTAGAGATACAGCGCGGAAACAGGCCCTTTGGCCCACCGAGTCCGTGCCGACCAGCGATCCCAGCACTATGCTACACACGGGACAATTTATGATCTTTTACAGAAGATGAGGAGGGATTTCTTTAGTCGGAGTAATTCAGCGGGTCAGGCAGCATCTCTGGAGAAAAGGAATAGGTGACGCTTCGGGTCGAAACCCTTCTTCAAACTGAGAGTCAGGGGAGAGAGAAACGAGGTATGAAAAGATACAAAACAAATCACAGACTAGATCACAGCTGACCACGGAAAGGTGGAGCCCACAATGGTCCATTGTTGGCTGTGGAAGAGGTGATGACGAAGGAACGTATGGATGCGAATAGTGGAACAGACAGGATGACTAGGGTGGGGGAGGGGCGGCGAGAGAGGGAATGCAGAGGTTACTGAAAGTTAGAGAAATCGATATGAGTACCGCTGGGCTGTAAGCTGCCCAAGCAAAATATGAGGTGCTGTTCCTCCAATTTGGGGTTAGCCTCACTCGTGGCAGTGGAGGAGGCCCAGGGCAGCAGGTCAGCGTGGGAACGGGAAGGGAAGTTAAAGGGCCTGTCCAACTTGCCGATTTTTTTTTGGCGACTGCTGGCGTCATATCAGGGTCTCCAAAAGGTTTTGAACATTTCAAAATCCAGCGGCGACAAAAAAAATGTTGCGACCTTGAAAAAACACCGGGCATCAATATGTCGTCACACCGCGACGACATTTTTCGGTGACCTGATACGTCAGTCAGTTAATGTCAGTCAGTCGCCGAAAAAAATCGGCAAGTGGGACTGGCCCTTAAAGTGTTTGGCAACCGGGAGATCGTGTGGGCCAAGGCGGACTGAGCGTAGGTGTTCAGCGAAATGATGGCCCAGTCTGCGCTTGGTCTCGCCGATATACGGGAGTCCACGGTAGATGTGCATTTTCTCTGCATCGACATGCAGGACAGAATAGGGGTTGTAGCTTCCACATGGAGCTGCTGGCTGCCTCATGTCAAGCCGGCTGACTAAGGCACGTTAACCTAGATCTTTCTGGCATGCACGATTCAGAATCTTCAGTTATAATTTGTTAAATGCACAAGAACATACCAGGTTTCCGAGTCGGTTTGGGTCTTGGGCCCCATTTTGCAGGGGGCGCCTTGTCCTACTTGGAATTCGTGTGTTATTTGCAGAGTTTAATATTTCAAACAGATGTTTGATTTGGCAAAGATGCATTGGTGATGCATTCTAAACTAGATATCAGATTAATAAATTCTAGTCTTGGAAGGAGCACGCCAAAAGTGAAGCGAAGACAATATAAATATCAGTAATTGTTATTTCGTCAATAGATCCTACCGATCTTTTCAAAAGACCCAGATATCTCTGCATCAGCTTCAAAGAAACGCAGGCTCTGTGCACCCCTTTGCCCCCCCCCCCCCTTCCATTTGAGATGATCTTGGCTGTTCATTCAAATTTGGTATATTATTCTAGCTTTCTCCTCATCACCATTAGTTCTGCAGGTAGTTCTGCTACAACTCAATACAGGCACATTGTTACGTGCCTTGGAAAGCACCACATTTTTTTTTTAAATCGCAAATTAAACATATACGGGACTAAGCTATCACTCGTAAATTTGAGTGCGTTATTCCAAAAATAGCAGCTCGTAAAGCAAACTTTGGTGTTAGCAGAACAAGCGTCTCATTTGAAAACGCATAAAACGTGAGGAGACACGATGGAGCAGCGGTAGAGTCGCTGCCTTGTGCAGAGCCAGTGACCCGGGTTCGATCCTGACTACGGGTGCTGACTGTACGTTCTTCCCCGTGACAGCATGGGTTTTTCTCCGGGTTCACCGGTTTCCTCCCACACTCCAAAGACGTGCAGGTTTGTAGCAATGATCCCTCTAATGTTTAGTCGTTCGTGTGCGCAGAAATCTTGTAATGTGCAATTTGTGATGCCGTTACAAATGTGTGTGCGCACTGGATTCTTGTGCAAAATATATGACCTCACGAGCTTTTGGTGTAGCAGTTTTTACTATTTCGTTAAGCCATTCAACTTTAAACCAGCTTGCAGTTCTTTTGCCCTTCACACCCTTTGCATCCTTTGAATTTGACATGGTGAATCAAACTTTCTTTCAATAATAACTCAACAAGACAGCTACAGAATTTGAAATGGATCTTCATAAATAAAGTCAATACGATTATGAGTTTTTACAAATAAATTATATACTGTATAATACTGTATAATTATTGATCACTCCATTTTAGTTAACATTGTAATGTCTATGACATACAGACTCTTGAATGCTTTCCTTTTTCAAATAAAACTTTATTTTAACATTGTAACAAGTCCTCCTCTCTCTGCCCACCCCCCTCTCTCCTCCCCCTCTCTCCTCCCCCTCTCTCCTCCCCCTCTCTCTGCCCATCCCCCTCTCTCCTCCCCCACTCTCTGCCCATCCGTCTCTCTGCCCATCCCTCTCTCTCCTCCCCCTCTCTCCTCCCCTCTCTCCTCCCCCTCTCTCCTCCCCCTCTCTCCTGCCCATCCCCCTCTCTCTGCCCATCCCCCTCTCTCCTCCCCCACTCTCTGCCCATCCCTCTCTCTGCCCATCCCTCTCTCTCCTCCCCCTCTCTCCTCCCTCTCTCTCCTCCCCCTCTCTCCTCCCCTCTCTCCTCCCCCTCTCTCCTCCCTTCTCTCCTCCCCTCTCTCCTCCCCCTCTCTCCTCCCCCTCTCTCCTCCCCCTCTCTCCTCCCCTCTCTCCTCCCCCTCTCTCCTCCCCCTCTCTCCTCCCCCTCTCTCCCCCCCCTCTCTCCTCCCCCCTCTCTCCTCCCCCTCTCTCCTCCCCCCTCTCTCCTCCCCTCTCTCCTCCCCCTCTCTCCTCCCCCCCCTCCTTCACCTGTCCCCCCCCATTTATAGCGGAGAAATTTTATAGCGGTGAATTTATTTTTTTTGAATTTCAAAATCTTAATTTTCTTTGTGCGCTGGTTTCAAAACTTGTGCGCGCGTACAACTTAGAGGGAACATTGGTTTGGAGGATGATTGGCTTCGGAAATTTTTTAAATTGTAATTCGTTACAATTGTAATTTTAAATTGTAAAATTGTAAATTGCCCCTGGAGTGTTGGATAGTGTTAGTGTGTGGGGGATCGCTGGTCGACGGGGGATCGCTGATCGACATGGACTCGATGTGCCAAAGGGCCTGTTTCCACGCTGTATGTCTAAAGTCTAAATCAAACGCTCGTAAAACGCAAGGTGCCTATAGTTACGTTCCTAAGAAACATTGTGTTCTAGAAAATCGTATTATAAAATCAATTATGTCAATCGGAAAGGGGGTTAGAGGCTGGAAAGTTTCAGACTTGTGCACGATTATCATAAAATAAAGGCCTTTATCGTAGCAGGAACTTAATTTTTATTGCTGCCAAGGTTAAATTCTAAATGCTGGATGTTACATAGTTTAATAGAGCATCATTGCATAAGTTTAAATAGAAGCAATTGCTTATTAATTTCAATAACCACCCATGGTGAAACTGACAAGAAAAATTGTGTTCATTGGTGTCTGGTTAATGCATGGAGGTAATTATTTCCCCAACACTGGTACAGCTTTTTTTTTCTGCTTGCCAATGTCCAAAGTAACTATGTTTTCCTAGTTCCCCATTTAAAAATTGCGTGAGAGACTTTTCATCCTCGTAATATAAATGGTCTCATTAATCCATCATTTGCATTATATCAAATGTGTGTTTTAGCACAATTACCCCAACAAATATATCTGATGCTATGGGCTCAACTGACTTCTGTAGTGGAGAATTCTCTTGCATTCATCACTCCTTTGATGAAGAGATTTCTCCTCATCCCAGTTTCAAATGGCCTGCTTCGTATCTTTAGACCTTGACTCTTCGTTCTAGATTCCCCTAATATTGGGAACAATGTTCCTGCTTTTGGGCTACACAGTTTAGTCAGGATTTAATAAGTTGCGATGATTTCCGCTCTTCATTTAAACTTGAGCCAATACAAACCAATGATCCCATTCTCCTTCATACATCATTAATACATCATAATTGGCGCCACGGTGGCGCAATGACCACGGGTGCCGTCTGTATGTTCTCCCCGTGACCCGCGTGGGTTTTCTCCAGGTGCTCTGGCTTCATCCCAAGACGTACAGATTTACAGGCTAATTGGTTTTGGTTAAATTGTAAATTGTCTCCAGTGTGTGTCGGATGGTGCAAATGTACGGGGATTGCTTGCCGGTGCGGACCTAATGGGCGAAGAGCCTGTTTCCACGATGAACCTCTAAACTAAACTAAAATCAGAAATGGAGCAACTCAGAGGGTCAGGCAGCCTCCTCTGGAAAGATGACATTTCGGGTCGAGACCCTTCTTCAGATCCGACCTGACCCAGAACATCAGGTCTCGACCTGAAACATCACCCATTCCTTCTCTCTAGAGATGCTGCCTGCCCCGCAGAGTTACTCCAGCAATTTGTGTCTATCTTCGGTTTAAACCAGCATCTGTTTCGTGTCGAGACCCTTTTGAATCAGTCCTGTGATCAGTCTGGTGAACCTTCAGTGCAGTCCCCTATATAGCAAGAACATTTTTCCCCTGATAGTGGGACCAGGACTGCATACTGTACTAGTGCTGTGGCCTCACCTAAGCCCTGGACGATTGCAGTGATACTTGTGCACAGTTCCTCTCCATGTGAAGGACCAACACACCGTTTTGCCATCTTAGACACCAGCTGTACTTCCACGCCTACTCTCCACCCATCCATGCACTCTACTCAAAGCCTGAAGAAGGGTCTCCACCCGAAACGTCACCTATTCCTTCGCGCCATAGATGCTGCCTCACCCGCTGAGTTCTCCAGCATTTTCGTCTACATTCGATTTTTCCAGCATCTGCAGTTCTTTCTTAAACATGATCTCCAAACACGTCGCCTGACCCTCTGAGTTACTCCAGCACTTTGTCTTTTTCTGCAAACCAGCATCTGCAGTTCCTTGTGTCAACTGCTTGCTTTCAGCAACTGCTGCACGAGTCTGGCCGCACCACCATGTTTCTTAGTCATTTGCCTTTTAGATAACTCTTTTCCCACTAAAATGAATAACCTCGCGTTGTAAGGCATCTACTTTGCTCTTTGCCTATTTGAACAAACTGATCGTTCTGTCTGCATCTGGTAGCCTCCCCTCCTGGTTTTTTGTCATCTGTTACTTGGAGATATTACATTTAATTCCCTCGTCTAAATTCCTAACATATGTTGGTGAATGTCTGTGGTCCCAGCACTGAACCTTGCGGTGTACCACTGTTCACTGCCTGCACTTAGAAAAGGTCCCACTGATTCTGAATTTTTACATCGAAGCATAGAAAATAGGTGCAGAAGTAGGCCATTCGGCCCATCGAGCCAGCACCCCGCCATTCAATATGATCATGGCTGATCATCCAAAATCAGTACCCCGTTCCTGCTTTCTCCCCATATCCTTTGATTCCGTCAGACCTAAGAGCTCTATCTAACTCTCTCTTGAATACATCCAGTGAATTGGCCTCCACTGCCCTCTGCATTTTGCTTCCTGCCAGCAGACCTGCACTATCCATGACAGGACATCACCCCCAATCCTAAGTTCCTTAATTTTGCGAACTAATCTTTGACGTTGAACCATGTCGTAGAGTCATACAGTGTGGAAACAGGCCCTTCGGCCCAACCTGCCCACACCGGCCAACATGTCCATCTATACTAGTCCCATCTGCCTGCATCAGGCCCATATCCCTCTAAACCTGTCCTATCCATGTACCTGTCTAACTGTTTCTTAAACATTGGGATAGTCCCTGCCTCAGCTACCTCCTCTGACAGCTCGTTCTGTACAACCACCAAACTGTGGAAAAAGTTACCCCTTGGATTCCTCACAAGTCTTTTCCCCTTTTTGTGGTAATATTTTCCGCACAAGCTTGGTGGATGTATGGAGCGAGCTGCCAGAGGCACATGAATGAACCTGTAACTATATGAGAGCTTTGCACGTATACAAATGAGAATCTGCTGGCTCGTACACTCTCCACTATACTGGTTATGTCCTCAAAAAATCCCATTAAAGTTGTCAAGTATGATCTAACTTTAATAATTCCAAGCTGATTTTTTTGTTTCACAGATCCTGTTGCTGTTTTTCAGATGTTCTGCTTCTACACGTTTCCTAATGGATTCCAGCACTGTCTACACTCTGGATGTGTCAGGCTCACTGATTTATATTGCTCTCTTTGCTCTCTCTCATCTTACACACTCTGTACAGACAGCACCCGTAGTCGGGATCGAACCCAGGCCTCTAGCACTCTAAAGGGCCTGTCACACTGAGGCAATTTTTTTAGGCGACTAGGCTATAGCTGGGGTGTCGCCTGTATGGCCGTGAGTCATCTCCTCAGTCGCCCAAAGAGTCGTCGTGTCTTTCTGGTCGCCGCTGGATTTTCAACATGTTGAAAATGTTTTGGAGACAATGGGTTTGATGCCAGTGAGCGTAGCTTGACTACTCCTGACATAGGTGCTGTCGTAGTTGTTGCCAGGTTGTCGCCGGGTGTCGTAGGTTGTCGCTGGTGCTGACTTCAGTTTTTTGGTGTTCTTAAAGTAAATGATTCTATTCCAAATTTTATGTCGGGGGGGGGGGGGGGGGGGGGGTTCCCCTGGTCCGCTGTGTTTTTTTTTTTCGGCGACCTGCTACAACAATGACAGTCGCCTAAAATAGCCTAAGTGGGACAGGGCCCTTAAGGGCAGCACTCTACCGCTGCACCACCGTGGCCGCCCCGTTACTGTGGCGTCTAGAAAATGGCTTAATCGCTTTAGCTTCATTAACACCATCACCCTATCAATACTAATCTCATTCACGTTCTCCCCCTCTAGATCTGAGCTTCCCTAACAGTTCCGAAGGCTGGCCTTTTTTTGTTGAAAAAGATAAACACAGTACTTCATCAATACTTTTAGCTGGTCCATGTACATCAGCCACCCTCGATCCAAGTTGAGTTTATGGCAGTTGATCTGGATGTACAGGAATGCAAGGATATGAATTATATGCAGGGTAGATTGGAGCTGTAATTGGGCATCAACGTTTGGCACAGAAATTATGGGCTAAAGGGCCTGTACGTGTGCTGTAATTATTCTATGATCTTTGCCAGAGTAGGGCGACAATTGTGCCCTCTGCACATTTGGGTTAGGGGAAGGTGATGGCATAGCTATTTGTGAGTTTATCGTTGAACAAAGTTACCCTGAATTTTGGTCCTTCCTACGTGCCGTGTGTGTGTGTGCAAACAGCTGTTGTCATTCTGTTTAGGCACATAGACCACCTGATGTCCACCCCGCACCCCCCCCCCCTCCCCTCCTGAGACCCACTTGCATTTACCACCTGCTATATAAATGAAATAGTGAATGCCAGACAATATAAGATGAGCATTCCATGTAATCACCCTCACAATAAGTTGTCTGTGCTTTGTATTAACACTCTGCACAAAAACAAAGGCAAGCATCCATGTCAGTGTTTCTATGATAGGAAAGGAAATAAGAAACATGATGCCGCTTATATATGTAGCATATTCAAGAGTTTTAAAATGATCTTTCCAGTAACTTTCAAAGGTCCTCCCTTTTGGCTTGAAGTTGTTCTGCTTTGCCACTAGGCGGCAGTAACAGTCCACTTTGCATGCGCTGTATAACTGCATCAGTACAGGTTCCCAATACTTTGTCATCGTTCTCTTTAGTTTGGAGATACAGTGCGGAGACTGGCGCTTTGGCCCACCGAGTCCGTGCCGACCAGCGATCCCCGCACACTATCCTACACACACACCAGGGACAATTTGCACATACACCAAGTCAATTAACCTACATACTATTGTGAAACCTTTTGATGTGTCTCGCAATGTAAAAGGCACTCGGTCAATGCAGTTGTTGAAACGCAAGCTGAAAGGCTCAATGATCTATTTCTGGTTTAGAATGCTGTTTAATGGAGAGAGGTCCGACATTTCCTTCTTCTAATCTCCCAGTGAGTTGTCAGGAAAGTGCTGGAGTAACTTGGCGAGTCAGGCAGCCACTATCTCTGGAGGACACGGATAGCTGATGCTTTGGGTTGGGACGCTTCTTCTGTTGTTATCAGGTTGAGTCTCCGCTGCCTCTCTCTTCACCCTTTTTTTTAGTTTTAGTTTTAGAGATACAGCACAGAACAGGCCATTCGACCCACCGTGTCTGTGCCGACCAGCGATCCCCGCATAGTAAACACCATCCTACACACAGCACTAGGGACAATTCTTTTTTTACATCTACCAAGCCAATTGACCTACAAACCTGGAGGTCTTGGAGTGTGGGAGGAAAACCGAAGATCTCGGAGAAAGCCCACGCAGGTCACGGGGAGAACGTGTACAAACTCCGTACAGACAGCACCCGTGGTCGGGATTGAACCCGGGTCTCCGGGGCTGCAACCGCTGTTAGGCCACTGTAGACCGAGTGGTTCCCTGTATGTTGTATATTATCCGCTGGTGACTTTCTGCTTCAAGGTTTGTTTAGCAACAACTTTAGGGCGGCACGGTGGAGCAGCGGTAGAGTTTGCTGCCTCACAGCGCCAGAGACCCGGGTTCCATCCTGACTACGGGTGCTGTCTGTACGCACAGAGTTTGTACGTTCTCCCTGTGACCGCGTGGGTTTTCTCCGGGTGCTCTGGTTTCTTCCCACACTCCAAAGACGTACAGGTTTGTAGGTTAATTGGCTTCTGTAAATTACCCCTTAAGTGTGGGATAGAACTAGTGTACGGGTGATCGTTGGCTAGCACACACCTAGTGGGCTGAAGGGCCTGTTGCCATGCTGTATCTCTTTTAAAAACAAACTTCAGTTAAGTGGTCGGATCCACCTGGCTTTACCTTGCACTAAATGTTATTCCCTTATCATGTATCTATACACTCTTAATGGCTTGATTGTAATCATGTGTTGTCTTTCTGCTGACTGGATAGCACGCAACAAAAAGCTTTTCACTGTATCTCGGTACACGTGACATAAACTAAACTGAAACATAGAAACATAGAAAATAGGTGCAGGAGGAGGCCATTCAGCCCTTCGAGCCAGCACCGCCATTCATTGCGATCATGGCTAATCGTCCCCAATCACAACCCGTGCCTGCCTTCTCCCCATATCCCTGATTCCACTAGTCCCTAGAGCTCTATCTAACTCTCTCTTAAATCCATCCAGTGACTTGGCCTCCACTGCCCTCTGTGGCAGGGAATTCCACAAATTCACAACTCTGGGTGAAAAAGTTTTTTCTCACCACAAGTCTTAAATGGCCTCCCCTCTATTCTAAGACTGTGGCCCCTGTTCTGGACTCGCCCAACATTGGGAACATTTTTCCTGCATCTAGCTTGTCCAGTCCTTTTATAATTTTATATGTTTCTATAAGATCCACCCGTTGTGGCATGAGACGTCTCTGGAACCGATGCGCTACGATGCGGAACTAGTTTCACTCAGTATCTTCCTGTTTGTCTATCGATTGTACTTGAGTTTGACCTGATTGTATTTATGTGCAGAAGCACCCCGACTCATGTAAGGGTTACGTCCCATGGACCCTCGCGAAAGTTAGATGTTCAGTGAGGACGGATGCAGACGTGGCTACTAGTGCACACACAAATTTGCTATTCGACGTGGAAACTATGTGGCTGTTAGTGGGCTTATAGAACTGCCGACATAAGTGCAAGTTTACATAAGTTGCCTATTGCCTAGGTTGGTGAGTGCCTGTATAGTATATCTGACACATTTGGATAGCATATCAAACCAAGCTTGTCACTGGACCTCGGTGACAATAATGTGCCAAATATAATAAACCTAAATCTTTCGCGTTCAAAACATCACAATGACATTTTGTTGCATCTGTGGTCACAAGGAGCTGCAGATGCTGGAATAACTCCATGGGTCAGGCATCATCTCTGGAAAATATGGATAGGTGACGTTCAAGTCAGGACCCTTCTTCAACCCCCCCTTATTGGTACGAAGAGTCTGAACCCAATGTCACCGTCCCTGGTCTTCAGAGATCCAGAGATGCTACCTGACCCCTTGAGGTACCTCCGGCACTTTGTGCCATTTCATATCGCGTTAGCAATAAAATAGACTGTCAAAAGTAAGCGTTTCTTTCAGGAATATCCCAAAATGATTTTTGCAAACAGTTATGTGGTCTGATGCTTTAATGTAAGAAGTTCACCAATCAATGTAATGCTGCAAGTTCCCACAGAAACAAGAGGATAGGTTGGGGACAGGTTGGGGACAGGTAGGGGCCGGCACAGAAATCACTATCAAACATGAGGGGGG